>NC_051075.1:1760000-2016392 GCF_004664715.2 Peromyscus leucopus
TGTCCTCCTCCTTCTCTCGCTCCTTGATCTCTCTTCTTCCCAGATTTCTCCTTCTATTTATTCTCTCTGTCTGCCAGCCCAGCCTATCCTTTCTCCTGCCTTGCTATTGGCTGTTCAGCTCTTTATTTGACCATGAGGTGTTTTAGGCAGACAAAGAATCACAGCTTCACAGAGTTAAACAATGCAATACATCTTTGCATCATTAAAGCAAATATTCCACAGCACAAACAAAAGTAACACACTTTAAAATAATATTCCACAGGCTGGGCAGTGGTGGCGCACGCCTTTAATCCCAGCACTCGGGAGGCAGAGGCAGGCAGATTTCTGTGAGTTCAAGGCCAGCCTGGTCTACAAAGTGAGTTCCAGGAAAGGCGCAAAGCTACACAAAGAAACCCTGTCTCGAAAAATCAGATAGATAGATAGATAGATAGATAGATAGATAGATAGATAGATAGATAATGCTCCACAACAATGGAGTGGTCAGTTTGGTGGTTTCATTGTGCCTTGGCTTATAGCCAGGTGCTTACTTTGTCCATGTCTCCTGACTTCTTCCTTACAGCAGCCACAGGAGCTTGGAATCTTTTAGCAGAACACAGACATGAGGGATTAAAGACTGACTCCAGTAGTCCTGTTATGTGGTGTTGTTACTATATCCTTGTTAAACATATTTTGTTCAACATTTGATTACTTCAGGGAGAGGAATCTTAGACAGTGAGATAGATGTTTAGTTTAAGGCTTCTCACCAAGCCCCAGTGCATAGTAGCCAGCTGTTCAAAGGGATGATGGTTGATCCACGCCCCCCACAGCTGTCCAAAGGAAGAGGTGGCTGCCCCCCCAGATGTTCATAGGGATGGGGGCTGTTCTACCCCTTCTCCCACACAGATGTTCATAGGGATGGGGGCTGTTCCACCCCTTCTCCCACACAGATGTTCATAGGGATGGGGGCTGTTCTACCCCTTCTCCCACACAGATGTTCATGGGGGGGGCTGTTCCACCCCTTCTCCCACACAGATGTTCATGGGGGGGGCTGTTCCACCCCGTCTCCCACACAGATGTTCATAGGGATGGGGGCTGTTCCACCCCTTCTCCCACACAGATGTTCATAGGGATGGGGGCTGTTCCACCCCTTCTCCCACACAGATGTTCATGGGGGGGGCTGTTCCACCCCTTCTCCCACACAGATGTACATAGGGATGGGGCTGTTCCACCCCTTCTCCCACACAGATGTTCATAGGGATGGGGGGCTGTTCCACCCCTTCTCCCACACAGATGTTCATAGGGATGGGGCTGTTCCACCCCTTCTCCCACACAGATGTTCATAGGGATGGGGGCTGTTCCACCCCTTCTCCCACACAGATGTACATAGGGATGGGGGCTGTTCTACCCCTTCTCCCACACAGATGTTCATAGGGGGGGCTGTTCTACCCCTTCTCCCACACAGATGTTCATAGGGATGGGGGCTGTTCCACCCCTTCTCCCACACAGATGTTCATGGCGGGGGCTGTTCCACCCCTTCTCCCACACAGATGTTCATGGCGGGGGCTGTTCTACCCCTTCTCCCACACAGATGTTCATAGGGATGGGGGCTGTTCCACCCCTTCTCCCACACAGATGTTCATAGGGATGGGGGCTGTTCCACCCCTTCTCCCACACAGATGTTCATGGGGGGGGGCTGTTCTGCACCATAAAAGGTTTGCTTCAATTTGTAAACATCATGAATGAGTGAGTATTCATGAGACTGGGCCCAGAACCCTTTTGGACATCAAAATGCATGTATGCCCCTGTCCCTTATATAAAATAATGTAAGATTATTGTTTGTGTAAAACCTACACACACCTTTTTTTCTTTGTGCAATAAATTATCTCTGGATTGCCCATAATGCTCATTTCAATGTGAATGCTATGTAAATAGTTGTCATACTGAACCAATAGGGAATGAAGACAAGAGAAAGCCCTACTACATATTCAGAACACATGAAACTTTTCCCTAAAATATTTCTAGTCTAAAGTTGGTTAAATTCATGTGTTACCAAACTTTGGGTCACAGTCTGTGCCCCTAAGTATTGCTGGATTCTAACAGCTCCCTCGGGGGAGGGGGTGAGAAGGCACAGTGTCAGTGGTAGAGACAATGGGAGTCAGGTAAAGGCAAACAGCAGACTCCTTTATTCAATATCGGAGAAGGCCTTATACACCCTCATCGCAGCACCCAAGCTGTGTCCCAATCTGGTGGCATTGTGTGGCCATCCCTCATTGGTTAGGCACAGTCAGGGACTCTGACAGTGACCAGGAACTCTGACAGTGCCTGTTGCTAGGCCCTCAGGCAGACTATACAGGTTGGCTCATAAGGAAGTACGTTATGTGCATACTTTTCCTCAACCCTATGGGCCTGTCCTACTATACCCAAGAAGACGAGTTCTTCCACCTGTCTCAAGGAGCCAATTAAGATAGGCAAATTAATAGTAAATGGCAGGAAAGTGAGACTTATTCAATGTGGCCACATTGGGAAGAGAGACAAAGAGATCCAGTGACCCCTCCAGTCCATCTTCAGGATCCTGAATTGAGATTAATGTTTAAATAGAGGACCAAGAATGTGCACATATAAGCAGTTTTGGTCAAGCTGTGGTCCTGTCCACCATTGACCCATAATTGTCTGGGTCTTAGTCTTATCCTGGAAGATGGTCTGATAAGTGGTTAGAACTGTGAGAAATCTTCCTGAAGGCAAATTCTCACCCTGCCCCCGCTTCCCCAAACACTGGGGCTTTTTTTCCTTCTCCCAACATGAGATTCTTAGAGAAATTCCCATTTTGGGAGGTCCAGTGTTTCAATAGTCTGATAATCAGGTGGACAGACAAAGTGCCTCTTTATATGATCTTTCTATCTGCCATGCCAACTACTTGAGGATGTAGAAGCCATGAGTATAAGGAGAAATTTATATTTCTAACTCCATTTATCTCTGTGTACTGACTCCACCTCCTGTGCAGGTTTGATGGAAAAAAATGAAGTAGTTGCACACTTTGCAGACTTGAATCCAGTTAAAACCATCGCAGATAGTAACAACCTTCAGTGTTTATTTCTGATTACATTTCTTCAGATAATAACTAACTGGCTCTAGAACTTGAATTATAACCAATGTACCTCTCTATGTATTACACAGCATCTATGGCAAGATATTTAAAAGTAAATCACAGACAACACAGCTCAGAGAATTTGCAGGTTTAGGAGGATTGGGCATTATTGTACACCTGTAGGTGTGGTCCTCTTGGGCAATGAGGAGAGATGGGTATCTGACTTAACTTCCAAAAGCCCAAGATCTACTACCAAGTCCCCCTTCATCTTCCCTTGCTCCTGCCTTTTATTCTTTGACCCAAAGTATTTTAAGGACTCTCAGCCAGTCTCCTAGTTTTCTTATCATCTCGCCCTACCCAAGCAAAGCCGCACTCACTGTAATCTTCCATGTACTCTCTTGAAAACACAACTTGATATAGAGCTTCATAGTGTAGAACAATTTCATAGCCCGCTCACCATTTAACATGGCTTATATCTAGTCTGTCCCCTCACCACTCTGCATAATTTATTTCCAGTGTTTTCTGTAGTCTTGAGTCATAACTTGCTAACCAACTATCCTGTCACATCCAGCTTTGCTGTTGACATAAGGATCAGGTTGGAATTTTTATGGTGATGATGTTGCCCACCCATTCTTATTCATTCTTTAGTGCCTCTGGGTCAGGTGTTCTTTCTTTTTCAGACACATGGACCCCACCCATGTGATCACTCCTTTCTTATCCAGGAATGCCCAAACCTGGCACTCTGCCCTTTGGGAAGTCTTTGCAGCTGTCCCAAGAGGGCAAGTATCCTCCTTTGCTGATTTTATCATCACACTGATAAGACACAATTTCTTCACTCACATGTCTCTAAGGCTTGAAAGCATGATAATAAAGACAAAGATAAATCATCAGGGCATCCTGAGGACCCAGTTCATAGCAGGCAACCATGTAATGTTCATTATCTAAATCAACAAAATGACTTTATATTTGAGATTAAAGAAGTTTGTGTGTCCTCGTTTGCTGGTTGGAGGCTGCCGATACTCTGTATTCACTCTAGAAGCAGTCTCTGAATGTCCCCTACTGATCTCCACTTTGCTCTGTCTGTCCATAAACTAGAAGAAAACAGCAGTGAATGAGACAGGGAAAATATGAAGACCAGAAAGCCAATGACTTAGTGCAATTCAATGGATCTGTAAAACATGCTTTACATCACTAGAAAGTGATATAAAGACTCATGGAAAGGGTGTTTTTCATGAAGAGTTATATGACTTTGAGACCATCTTTGTTCTTTATAGTGGGTTTATTGAGTTGTCATTAACATGTTTAACATGTTCCACATATTTAAAGTATGTACTTTCTTAAGCCTTCATCTATTTTGAAGACAATGAACACACTCACCACTCAGGAAGTTTACTCTTGCCCCCATGTAATCTTTCTTCCCATCTCTCCTCCCATATACCTTCCTATCTCCAGGCAACCACTGACCCACCCTCCATCACTATGCATTAGTTCGCATTTTCCAGGATTATGTTTAATTAAATCAATAAATATTTTTCTCCCTTGGGCTAGCTTACTTTGAGATCAATTCACTTTTAGCATTTATCAATAGTCCATTACCTTTTATTACTGAATAGCATTCCATTATGGGAGTAGACCAGAGATGATCTACTGACATGGAAGTGGTGGTCTGTATTCAGTGTGTGGCTGTTACAAATAAAGCTACTTCAAAAATTATGTGTGCCTTTGTATAGAATACATTCTTCTTGGCCTTGAGTAAATAAATAAATATCCATAAATAGAATAGCTGGATCCTACTGTACACACACACACACACACACACACACACACACAACACAGATCTCAAAAAATTAAACATTCATTGCCAAACTATTTTCCAAAGTAGTTCCAGCATTGAACATCCCCTTAGAACAATGTTCAAGCTCTCTACTTTGTCACATCTCCAGTAATATTGCTATGGTCAGCCTTTTCAATTCCAGTAGGTGAGTAGTGATATTTTGTAGATATTTTTCCCATTCTTTGGTTTATCTTTTTATTTATTTGTAGGTAATGTGATTATATGTAGAAAATCCCAAGGACTCTACAAAAAGTGACTAAAACTAATAAGTGAGCTTACAGAGATCTCAGGATGCAAGAGTAATACACAAACATCAACTTTGTATCTACCTATGAGCAATGAATGACTGCAAATTGCATTTTAAAATGCAGAAACATTTACAATTGCATCAAAAATAAAATTCTTGCTAATAAGTTTACTAAAATACACATCTCATATGTTAGTAACTATAAGCCCCTGATAAGAAAGAACTAAACAAATCAAAAACAACTGTATTTATGGATGAAAATGTTGTTGACTTACTAATTTTTCCTAATTTTTTTTTTATATACCAAGCACAATCCCAATCAAAATCACAGTAAGAATATTTTGGGGATGGTGACACCATGACAATAAAATGTAACAGAAATCCAGTGGTTCTAGAATAACCTAAGAATTTTTTGGTTTTTTGTTTGTTTGTTTTTACAAGGCTCATAGTAGTGGGGGGGTTATGTTGCCTCATTTCAAGCCTTACTGTGAGGCTGCAGCAGTGGGACAGGGAGCCACTGTCCTAAAGACAAGAGTTCAAAGGAGCAGAAAAGGTCTCCGTATGCAAAGCCAGTTGATTTTTAGCAAGTGAGACAAGGCAGTCCAATGGAGAAGAAATAATCTTTTATTTTATAATCCTGAAACAATTGGTTATTCATATGCTCATTTATATGTTCATTATAATTGTTTTATTTGCAACCATCAAAGCCTGAAAAACAATTGAACTTCAACCAATAAACCAATGAATTGATAAGCAAAGTCATACTATTCTTTGATAAGAAACTAATATGTGGATAACCAGATATACAAATAGCCTGACTGAATCTCAAATCCATTATGACTAAGGGAGCAAAGCCAAGTTCGCAGTTCTGTGACACTCAAGAAACAACAAAGTTTCATGGTTACCAAGAGAGAGTTAAGAGATGGATAGGGAAAAGGTAACCACGAAGAGGCATAAGGAGACTTAAGAATGGAAAGTGACTATTTCTTGTCTTGATAGTGGTTACAGACATTTCTCAAACTCAGAACTATGCACAAAAGACTGTTTGTAAATTATGTCTCAATAAACTTTGAAAGTTTCAAGTGCTTCTTTGCAGCATTCTCTCATTTTCTCTCATCCATGGTCTCCCTCTTTTTACACCTTCATATGTTAAGGAAGTCAGGTCTGGAGATGGGCTTGTGTTACCACCAACAAAGGCTGCTTTTGCCAACTTGGCACCATGGATCTGTATAAACACATCTGCAGTGCAAACTGCAGGATAAGCTTGAACTACTGAGAATCTACCATCTCCTGGAAGCTCCTGGATAATACTGAGGCTTCCAGGTCTTTCTCAGAATTCAGAGAAAGGCTGTCTTTTCTCCTCTGACAAACCTGTCTTTGATGATCCATAGTCTCTCTACTATAAGGTATGGGAACAGAAAAGACTCCTGAACTTCAGCGAATGTCTGCTTACTCCTGGTGAGCAATGTTTAGGGTCAGAAAAATCAGGGAAAGAGTTGATAGTTTCTTATCTTCTAAGATCGAGAAATATAATTGATCAAATCTCTCTCTCTCTCTCTCTCTCTCTCTCTCTCTCTCTCTCTCTCTCTCACACACACACACACACACACACACACACACACACACACACACACACACCTTCTTGCAGTGGACATTTTCAACATTTACAACAGCAAAGAGAACAGCTCAATTAATGTAGATGTAAATATCACTCAGTTCCAGAAACTAAAAATTCAAGAACTATCAGAAACTGTCCCTTTCCTTTGTTTGAACAATGCCACTGCCAACCCTTCCCCTTTAGTTATTTTAAAACAAATCCAAGGTCTCATTTCATTTTTCCTTAAATGTTTCAGTATTTATCTCAAAAGTTCAAAGATTCTAAAAATGTGGTAAGTTTAAAGTTTCAATTGTTTCAATGAGAATAATTTTTCAAAGTCTCGTATTGTGATCCTTTCTGTTTTTTAAGTTAGTTTGCTTGAGTCAGGAACCAGAGGTCAATCCATGCACTCTGATTCAATTGCTCTTTGAGTCCTTAAATTTCCCCTCTATTTCCTGTGTATTAAGTAGTTTTAGATTTATAGAAAAGTCCAATCATTTGTCATTACTATCTACATTGTGTGATGAATTTTCATGATGAGTTTAATGAATACATACATTATTGTTAGACAAAGTGCATACTTTAATCAGATTTCCTTAATTTGTATGTAATGTCCTTTTTCTATTCCAATACCTTTTCTAGGACACCACATCACATTTAGTTATCATGTCCTGTTAGGTTCCCCTTAGCTATGACAGTTTCCCAGACTTTTTGTTTTAAAGATTTTAATTTTGATTTTATATGTACATATGTGTGCCTGTCTGTATGCACACATGCATACAGATATCCTCAGAAGCCAGAGAGGGTGTTGGATACCCTGAATCTAGAGTTACAGATAGTTATGAGCTTAAAAAGAGACTGTGGTCCTCTGCAAAATCAGTAAGCATGCTTAACCACTGAGCCATCTCCCTGGGTTCAGACTTTATTTTTGATTTCTTTACAGTTTTGAAGAATACTGGTCAGATCCCTTGTGGGATTCCTTAAATAGGGATTCAGGGCTTTCTTTTCATGATTATACAACAATATGAGTTTGGGGAACAGACATCCCAGAGATAAAGTGTCATGCTGTTACATACTGTCAGCATTTTTGTGGACAGTGACTTTGATCATCTGACAGAACTTGTTAGGTTTCTCCAGTATAAATCGACCCCCTCTCACCTCCTCACATCATACAAAGGAAGTCTGTGGAGATATACTGTGTACACTAATAAACTTATCTGGGGATCAGAGGACAGAGCCAGCCACTAGATTAGACTTAGATGTCAGGCAGTGGTGGCACACACCCTTAATCCTATCACTTAGGAGGCAGATATCCATTTGGATCTCTGTGAGTTCTGGGAACAGAGTCAGGCAGTGGTGGCACATGCCTTTTATCCCAGAACTTGAGATCTCATGCCTTTGCTTGAAAGCACACATGCCCAGGAAGTGACATGGCTAGGTGGAGAAAGGTGTATAAGGCGTGAGGAGACAGGAACTAAGCAGCAGTTCAACTGAGACCCTCAGGGGTGAGGACTCGGAGACTTTCAGTCTGGGGATTCGTGGAAACAGGATCGGCTGAGGAGTTGGCGAGGTGAGGTTGGCTGTGGCTTGCTCTGCTTCTCTGATCTTTCAGCTTTTACCCCAAAATCTGGCTCTGGGTTTTTTATTAATAAGACCTTTTAAGATTTGTGTTACAGAAGTCATTGCACAGACAACACTTAGGGAGCAGATGGCTACTGATCAGCTCCCTGGAGTTGAGTGCTTGTAAAGTCATGACTCTTGTATAGGAGACTCCTCTGTATTTTACATATTTATTCCGTAACTTTATCACTATGGACTCACAAATATTTGTTGGGTTTGATTTCTGTTTGTTGTATTGTGTTATGTTGTGCTGTGTTGCTTGTTATGATCCAGTCTTACCTTTTTAGCTTGTTGCTCAAATTATTCCAGGCTTGGCTCCAGTGACTCTGTCTGTCCCTTTCATGGTGGCATTTTCTTTTGTTTACTGTTCCCTCTCCTCTTTCTTTCTTTTTCCCCCTTTTTCTTTTTCTTTTCTTTTTTTCTCATGCTTTCTGGGATTACAAAATACTCCAGGTTCATTTTTATATCCTATCTAGTCTTTCAATCAGCCATTTCTACAAGGAGCCATGGTTCCTGGCATTAGAAATGAACATTCAAGCTCTGGGAATGCTCACTAGTCTGGTGCTCTCAACTAACACAGCAAGGTGATACCAGTGTACTCTTCTACATATCCAAGCAAGTGAGTACTAGTCATCAATGAAAAGAAACAAACCTCTGGTATGTGAAATAGTATAGAGGAATACATGGAGGAATCTCAAAATGGCTATGCTGAAAGAAAAACAAAGGTGTTCTTATCCACATCTGGGAAAAGGGCACATTCCATATCCACATCTGGGAAAGGGGCATGCACCATATCCACATCTGGGAAAGGGGCATGCACCATATCCACACGAGTGCTTTTCTAGAGCTAACATTTAAAGACAGAATAGAATCAACTAGGAATTGAGAAGCTGGGGGAAGGAAAGGATGGAAGGGTGATAAAGATCTAAACTTTTGGAGATAATGAATATGTTCACTTTTTTCATTGTGATGATGTTTTCATGAGTGAAATGGTCAAATGCAATTATATGGTTTTAAATGTGCAGCTCACTATATGTCCTAGAGACATACTTTTATAAAACATGCCAAACAACAAAAAACTTGATGTTTCATGTCCTTTCCTAATTTACCCTAGAACCACATTTCTTGAACTTTGATGAGCTGTGACTCCCAAGAGGATGGCCTGCAACTGCAGGGCCTTCCTGCTGTGTCCGCAAAGCGACCCCAAACTATGGATCTTACAAATATCTTCCGGCTGCCACTGCTTAGGGTCTGTATGGTGCCTTTTGGGTGGCAGGTATTGTGTTTTGTACATGAAGCTTCTGAAAGCTGCAGATACTTGTACTCAAGGATCAGGCAAGTGGCAGGGCCTGGCCACACATTTCTCATGAGACCCCCAGATGCTCCTTCGTGGGCTGAAAATCATCAACCAAAGGCTTGTTGATGAATGTAGCTGTGTTCTCTAACGAATATGATGATTTGTACTAGATTTCCAAACTCCATTCGAAAATGTCTACATCTCCAGTCGTGTCTAGAGTTCCAGACATGAACCTAAGTAACATTTTTAAAGAAAAATGATGAAATTGGAACCAGTCGGTAGATGAAAGCACAGAGACGGTCCCACCAGGACAGAAGTGAGGCGAGTGAACTCCTGAGAACAAATTCACCAGCGAGTGAAGTAGAAACACCATTCTGCAGTAACCTCTGAGCAAAGGCCCCTTCCTCACATTCACCTGGGAGACAAAGCTGGGCAAAGAGATTCTGAACTGTTCTACAAATAACATTCTAACGCTGGGAAATTTTCTTGACACTTTAAATCTGAGAAATGGCAGGAATTGTATCCACTTCTGAACATTCTTGTTAGGTTTGTAATTACATCAAAGGAATAGCAATGAGCACCTCCCTGTCTGGTCTCTGTGTCTTGGGCCCCCGTGCCTTGGGTCCCCGTGTCTTGGGTCCCCGTGTCTTGGGCTCCCGTGTCTTGGGTCCCCGCGTCTTGGGTCCCCGTGTCTTGGGCCCCTGTGTCTTGGGTCCCCGTGTCTTGGGCCCCTGTGTCTTGGGGTCCTGGAACCCTGGCTAGGGGCAGTGAGGGAATGAAGAAATGACAGACATGAAGACACACACAATGAAGCTAGGATTGGTCAGCTTCTCTAACCACTGCCCCCAGAACGTCAGCTTGTTTCTCAGGAACAGCACTAGGGAAGGGGTTAGCCTTTCTCAGTAGGAAGTCTCTGTAGGTGAGCCATCTTGGGCTGTAAACATCCAGAAAGAGGAAGCCACAGCTGCTAGTCTTTGCACATACTGAACAATCATTCGTAAACACTCATACTGGGATTTGTGAGGAGAGCTTTGCACCCCTCTTGAGTCTGGCCCCTATGGGCCAATTGATCTTGGAGTTATTGACAGGCCATGCACGTGTCAAAACACACATTCACTCAGGACTTTGTAGCAGGCCCCTAGGCCTTAGCACAACTGAGGCACCATTCAGGCCATGAACCCAGCACATAGACAGGACCACCTGCCAAAGCTAAAACAAAGACCTAACCCAGCAAAGTCCATATTTCTGTGGAAGTCTCTAAATTACTAACTTTGCCTTTTTGGCTTCTGTAGCCCTGCTTCTGGCTAACTGTTCTTCCTAACTGAGATGTGTCAACACAGGATATGGGTTTTGTGCATAAAAGTTTACCCTGAGAAAGGCTCGGGGCTACAATGGGATCCCAAACACCCAGTGTAGTCACTGGCCAGCTCATAACGACTTCCTATTGGTTAAACCAGTATCCAAGTAGTCTTCTCTGGTGGATAACCCACAATAGACTTCACTCACTTTGGGCTTCCTCCACTTCCTGGACCTCCCCACCACTTCAATAAACAAAATGTAAAAGTACATGGTTCATAGTGGAAAGCATGAACAGAGTTTAGATGTTGTGGAATATTAGTTGAAGATGTGTTACTTTCTTTTATGCTGTGGAATATTTGTTTAAGATGCCAAGATGTTGCATTTTTTTTTACTCTATATAGTTGCATTTGTTTAACTCTATAAAGCTTGCCTGCCTAAAACACCTGATTGGCCTAATGAAAAGCTAATGGCCTCTAGCTGGGCAGGAGAGGGATAGGCCTGGCTTCCAGGCAGAGAGAATAAATAGTATAGAGAAGAAGGAGGAGTGAGAAAAGGAGAGGGAGAGGACAGCAGGGGCCACCCAGTCAGCTACGGAGTGTGGGATGACTCATCCCTAACAGGCTTGAGGGCCAGCCAGTCCAAACCAGTAATAAGATACTTTCTGAGAGCCAACCTGGGTCTACCTAAGAGCCTTAGCAACAGCAGCTGAGACATGATCTGGAGATGACCGGAACCAATGAGAGGCAGCCATGTCACACCAGCAGATGCATATTCATCAGACCTTCCCCCAGGGTGGGGTGGAGGGTATATAAGGCTTGCCTCTTCCTGAATAAACTGAGCTTGTTGTTTCAACATTCTCCCAGAGTCAGTGTCATTGACTCTGCCCCCTCCCCCAAAGGGAACAACAGCATAGGACCCTGCCACAATGGAGTAAGAAGTAAAGAAAGGTATATAGAATAGGGAAAAGTAAAAGGCCAGAGGCAAAAGGTGGATGGAATAATTAGTTAAGAAAAGCTGGCTAGAAACAAGCCAAGCTAAGGCCAAGCATTCATAAGTAACAATGAGTCTCCATGGGTTTATTTAGGAGTTGGGTGGTTGGATTCCAAAGAGCAAAGAGTAAGAGTAAAAAGAAAAAAGAAGAAGAAGAAAAGAAAGCTAACTACATTTAGATGTATGAAAGGAGCCTGGACATGACTCACAGAAAGAGAAATCATATTGAAATAACATCGAGCTGGTTTTCCATCTACTACATTTGCCAAAATAAATTTACAAACAGGGTTGATCATAGTGGGAATGGGTACTTTCCTACCCTGATGGTGGAAATGATTGGCATTCCACTCACAGAGAACAAAGTCACCAAAGCAGTAACAGATAATATCTTTAAACATTCTGAGACAGAAATTCCATTTTTTTTGTTTTGTTTTGTTTTTCAAGACAGGTTTCCTCTATGTAGTCCTGGCTGTCCTGAAATTTGCTTTGCAGATGAGGTTGGCTTTGAACTCAGAGATTTTCCTGCCTCTGCCTCCTGAGTGCTGGGATTAAAGGCCTATGTCTCTACTAGCCAACTGGAAATTCCAATATTAGGAGTTTATAAGGCAACTACAATAAATGAAGCCTTTACCACAGTATTGTTTCTAAGATAAAAATGTTAGAAATGTCACCAATCCCAGAGGCAGTGTATGAGTGCAGCTGCTCTCTCACACTTCACTTCCCCATTGCTGTGTCTCCAGCTGTCTCCACATTGAATCATTCTGACGTCCTTCACTTTCACAGACAGCTCACCCCACACATTCCACTGCAATGCTCTCCTTTCTCCATGTCACCAGTCTTCCATGTTCGAGCATGTGGGTTGTTGTCAATGTTTTCTATTTAAAATAATATAGAAATGAATAATGTTGTATGTTTCTGCTCTTGGGAATATTCTTTAGGATATATTCCTTGAAATAGGATTTTTTAATCAAGTGCATATCTAGTTTTGTTAAATATTTCTAAGTGTTATGGGTAATCTTGGTTGTCAACTTGGCCACATCTGGAATAAACTAAATCCTAAGCATCTGGGCAAACCTGTAAACAATTTTGGTTGGATCACTTGAGGAGAAATGCTGGAGAATGTCTTTCTGTACTCTGTGAATATATGTTGTTCCCATTGGTTAATAAACAAGCTGATTTGGCCCATGGCAAGGGAGCTTAGAGGCAGGTATGAAATCTGAGAAAGACAGGAAAAAGAAAGGAGGAGTCTGGGGAGAAGCTGGGAGCTGCCACCAGGAGAAGCAAGATGCAAAAGTACCAATAAGCCACAAAACCACATGACAATGCATAGATTAATAGAATTGGGTTAATTTAAGATATAAGAGCTAGACAGCAAGAAGCCTGACCTGTAGACCATACAGTTTATAAATAATATAGGCTTCTGTGTGTTTATGTGGGTCCAAGTGGCTGCAGGACATGGGAGGGAGAGATTCATCCCAACCGCAGGGCTGGGCAGGACTGAAGAAAACTTACAGCTGCACCACTCAAAGTCTGGATCACTTGAGGCTGGAAGATGGCCTATCTAAAAGGATGTGGAAGAAGGAAGCTTTTATTTTTGCCTCCTTTAACTTCACTCTTGCCGACAAGTTTATCTACCCTGTTG
This sequence comes from Peromyscus leucopus, assembly GCF_004664715.2. NCBI lineage: Eukaryota > Metazoa > Chordata > Mammalia > Rodentia > Cricetidae > Peromyscus > Peromyscus leucopus. The sequence goes on from NC_051075.1 coordinate 1,773,591, forward strand.
CTGAGGCATTCCTTTAGTGGTGTGAGACACTACTTCATCAGGATTCCAAAGTGGACCGAGGACCAGCTCAGATACCCAGCCTCATGGACTGAACAACTACTGGGTTCTTGTCCTTTCCATCAGGAGACAACCATTGTTGAACTAGCCAGACCACAGTCTAGAAGGCACTCTAATTAATCCCTTTTTTAATGCATATGTATCTGTGGTGGTATTCTAATTGTACTGAAATGTGATCTTGATTGTATGTTAATAAATAAAGTTGCCCATGGGTCAGAGCTATTAGAGCCATAGACAGAGTGTGGCAGTGGTGGCACACGCCTTTAATACCATAGATCTCTGTGTGTTCAGGGATACAGCCAGCATTGGAGACATATGCCTTTAAGACCTAGGGGCCTGTACATTCAGACAGTGACGAGGCAGTCATGTGTTTGGGTTTACAACCAATGAGAAGGCAGAACAACATACTATAAAAAAAAAACGAACAGACAGAAAGTAGCCCTCTTTCAGGAAGTTAGGACACCACAGGCGGAAGGGTGAGATTTTAGATCTGAGCTCTGACCTCTCAGCTTTCTCTTTTACATTGTTTCTGTGTTTCTTATTTAATAAGACGGTTAGTTACATTAATATCTGGCGCCCAACGTGACAAGAATCCATTAAAAACTGCTTGACTTGGCGGCAGACCGGGCGGCCGGTGTCCTAGTCCGAGCGCCGGCTTCCTAGTCCGAGCGGCGGCCCCCTAGTCCTTGGCCTCAGGCCAGACTAACTGAGCTGCTTGCTTAAAGCCTGCTAGCTTAAAGCCGGTGCTACAAACAACTCAGACCTGCCCTGCCGAACAGGGCCCTGCCTGTAAAGCCAACGCACGTGGTCAGAGCTTAAGGAAGCCAGACCCAAGCCTTGACTCGGCACAAGAGGGAACACGTGGCTGGATTTCAGCTTTAGCCGGCTACGCTTTCTTGTGCATTCTCTCTCTCTCTCTCTCTCTCTCTCTCTCTCTCTCTCTCTCTCTCTCTCTTTCCTCTCTCTCTCTCTCTCTCTCTCTCTCTCTCTCTCTCTCTCTCTCTCTGGATTTACACCTGGGACACTAGGTGGCTGCTTTGAAAATCCCCTCGGATTTCTACTGTTCTACGCAGATTTGGTAAGTCATAACATATCAGGTATTTTAAAGGAAACTATCTAAAAGAGAATTTTTTCCACATTAAAAAACAAATGGGTTTTATGTGTACATTGGAAGAAAATTGGTTTTTGTTTGAAATTTTAGGCAGTCTGATAATGGAACAACTATATAATATTAGTATTGGTGGAATTATGCAGCTTATTACTATACTAATCCACATTTTAATATTTAAAAAGATAGTCAATTTAAGTGCCAGGATAACAGCTTTAGAAGAACTTGTTAAACCTGTAAAAATTCAGACAGAAGAAATTAACAGTGAAGTTGTTTCAAGTCGGGATCATAAGGTTGCAGAAAGAAAGCCTGTTTTCACACAGTCACCCTTAATTTATCCTGTAACCGTACAGCAGATGCCTGATCAAATGGCTACACAAAATATTTGGGCTCCAATTGAAATGTTGGATTTAAAAAGGTTTAAGGAGGCAATAGTATCTTATGGCATGCATTCCCCATATGTAAAGCAAATGTTAAACTCTTGGTCAACATATAATAGGATAGTACCACAGGACTGGTGGGACCATGCACAAGGTGTTCTGGAACCCAGCCAGAGACTTCAATTTCTAACTTGGTTTAAGGAGGAGGCTAAAAACATAGAAAAACAATGGAGGGATAAAGGAATACAAGTTTTCCAGGAACAGCTTATTGGAGAAGGCCAATATGCTTCAGTACAAACACAATGTTTATATGATGTCCAAACCCTAATTTTATGTCGAATGGCAGCCTTGAATGCATGGGACAGAGTTGAGGAACCAGGAAAAAAATCTGAGTGATTTACAAAGGTGATGCAAGGCCCAAAAGAGTCTTTTACAGATTTTTTACAAAGACTGGCTTCAGCAGTAAAGAGAATGGTCTCGGATTCAGAAGCTGGTAAGGCAATAATTGAATCTTTGGCCTTTGAGAATGCGAATGCAGCATGCAAAAGAATAATCAGGCCATTAAAGGCAAGATCTGCACCTATGGAAGATTGGATTAGAGAAACAATTAATGTTGAAGCTGATGAGCATGATGATACATGGGTAGGAGAAGTAATTTCAAAAGGTTTGAGGAGTGTTAGATGTTTTGGATGTGGAAAGCAAGGACATTTGGAAAGGGACTGTAGACAGGTCATTCCCAGAAACAATGTTTCTTCAAGGAAGAATGGCAACAGAATGCCCCTTCCTTCTGGAGTATGCAGAAGGTGTGGTAAGGGAAAACACTGGACCAACGAATGTAGATCAACAAAGGACAGACAGGGTAATCCTTTGCCTTAGTCTTTGGGAAACTCCCAGAGGGGCCTCGCGCAGGCCCCCAGTGCAAATCCAGTTCAAACCTTTCCTGCAGCCATAGAGGAAATCCCTGCTCTGGAGAGCGATTAAATAACCAAATGCCTATTGGAATAAATCATGCTGGTCAGGTTGATGAAACAGAGAGAATAGAAAATTCAGGAGAAAACATAAAGAAAATTTTTTGGCAAACTTCTATTAATGAACAAAGACCAAAATTAACGATAAAAATAAATGGTGTTTTGTTGTCTGGTCTGGTAGACACAGGTGAGGATGTTACCATAATTGCACCAGAATTTTGGTATCCAAGTTGGCCTCTTCAGGAGGTAAACGTTCAACTGTTAGGAACTGGGACATTATCTCAGGTGAAACAGAGTGCAAGATGGCTCAAATGTATAGGTCCAGAAGGACAGAGAGGAAAATTAAAACCATATGTGGCTAACATAACTATGAACCTGTGGGGTCGAGACTTGTTGCAACAATGGAATACTCAGATTAACATCCCTCCAATCTCAGAAACAAATCATAAACTAACACATGTTACTGAGAGAAATATTAGAAGATATTATTCTAATGAGTGGTCACCAGCCATCCATATTATACAAGAACAGGGCACAATAACTGATGATCTTCCAAAGACACCAACAGCTCTACCTTTAAAATGGTTAACAGACAAGCCTGTATGGGTCCAACAATGGCCTTTAACAACAGAGAAACTCCAGACTTTAGAAGAGCTGGTAGAAGAACAGTTAAATGCTCAGCATATTGAAGAATCAACTAGCCCTTGGAATTCTCCTGTATTTGTTATTAAAAAGAAATCTGGTAAATGGAGAATGGTAACAGACCTTAGAGCAATTAACAAAGTAATTCAGCCAATGGGCTCTCTACAATCTGGGATGCCTTTGCCTACTCTGTTACCAAAAGGATGGCCTCTCATAGTTATTGATTTAAAAGACTGTTTCTTTTCAATACCCTTACAAGAAAAAGACAAAGAAAGATTTGCTTTTACAGTTCCTACTTATAATAATTCTCAACCGGTTAAAAGATTTCAATGGAGGGTCCTCCCTCAGGGAATGTTGAATAGCCCAACTCTGTGCCAATATTTTGTACAACAGCCATTAGAAGTGATACATAAAAAATTTCCTAAATCTATAATTTATCATTATATGGACGATATTTTACTAGCTGACTCAAATGCAGATACTTTAGAAATAATATTTGAAGAAGTAAAGAAAATTTTGCCTTGCTGGGGATTACAAATTGCTCCTGAAAAGATACAAAGAGGAGATTCTATTAATTATTTAGGATATAAAAGAGAGCTACAAAAAATTAGACCCCAAAAGGTGCAAATTAGGAGAGATAGACTACAGACTCTTAATGACTTTCAAAGATTATTTGGAGATATTTCTCATCTACGAACTATTGTTGGGGTAAAAAATGATGAACTGACTAATTTGTTCAGAACCTTAGAAGGTGACAAGGACTTAAATAGTCCAAGAGAATTATCACCTGAAGCTGAGAAAGAATTGGCCTTGGTAGAAAAGAAAGTTCATGAAGGACACGTGGATCGTATTGATCCAAAGCTGGATTGCATTTTGGTTATTTTACCTTCTAGGCGTTCTCCTACTGGAATATTAATGCAGAGGGAAGATATTATATTGGAATGGATATTTTTACCAAATAAACTAAATAAAAAATTAAAAACTTATGTGGAAAAAATCTCTGACTTGATTTACAAAGGAAAATTGAGACTTCGTCAATTAGCAGGCATAGACCCAGCAAAAATTGTCATACCATTAACTAAGGAAGACGTTGAAAATTATGGACAGAAAGTGAACCTTGGCAAAGAGCTTGCAGTAATTTTTTGGGAGAAATTAACAGCAAATATCCCAAAAGCAATAGAATTGATCTTATAAAGAGAGCTGATTGGATCTTGCCTCGAATTGTACGGCAAAAATCCATATCTGGAGTTTGTACATTTTATACAGATGCCAACAAAGAAGGAAAGGCAGGTTATAAATCAGAAAATTTAGGTAAAGTGGTTCAAAGTCCGTATAATTCAGTTCAAAAATCAGAGTTGTATGCTATTCTGTTGGTATTAATGGATTTTTCAGAACCTCTCAACATAGTAACTGACTCTCAGTATGCTGAAAGAGTGGTGTTACATATTGAGACTGCAGAATTTATCCCTGATGCTTCAGAATTAACTTCACTATTTATTCAATTACAAGATACAATCAGGAAAAGGAATCATCCTTTATATATAACTCACATTCGATCCCATACTGGTCTGCCAGGCCCTCTAGCACAAGGCAATGATGAGATTGATAAATTATTGATAGGAAATGTGCTGGAGGCCTCAGAATTTCATAAAAAAAAAACATCACGTTAATAGTAAAGGTTTAAAAAAGGATTTTTCCATAACCTGGCAACAAGCCAAAGAAATAGTAAAGAAATGTCCTACTTGTTCCTTCTATAATCAAACACCATTACCAGCAGGATGTAACCCAAAGGGTACTCAGAGAAATGAAATTTGGCAGATGGACGTGTTTCACTTTGCAGAATTTCGAAAATTGAAATATGTACACCACACTATCGACACTTATTCAGGATTTCAATGGGCAACTGCTTTGAGTTCTGAAAAAGCTGATTCTGTAATCACTCATTTGCTAGAAGTTATGGCCATCATGGGTATACCTGCACAAATCAAAACTGACAATGCTCCATCATATGTCTCTGTTAAAATGAAACAGTTTTTTGCTTATTACAATATAAAGCATATTACAGGCATACCACATAATCCTACAGGTCAAGCAGTTATAGAAAGATCAAACAGAACTCTAAAGGATATGCTAAATAAACAGAAATGGGTAACAAAACCCCCCAGAAATAGACTGCATAAAGCTCTTCTAACTTTGAATTTTCTGAATGCCAATGAGGAAGGAGCAACAGCTGCAGAGAGACATTGGATAATAGAAAAAACTACAGAATTAAATCAGCCTATATACTTTAAGGATGTGCTGACCTCAGAATGGAAACCAGGGTATGTATTACATTGGGGACGAGGTTTTGCTTTTGTTTCTACAGGAGAAGATAAGCTGTGGGTACCATCAAAATTGATAAAGGTTTGATTTGAACAAGAGAGACCTCTTAATTGAGGAGGTGATAGTTCATCAACCAGCATGAACATCCAATTTAAACTAACTTGTACCAGTAACACATGCCTTTTCATTTAATCAGATAATAACTTGCCAAAAAGGAACATCCCCAAAATTAGTCTTGGGTAAAGGTTTTTGTTTTTGTCTTTTAGGAGAATGAAGGTTAAGGAATCTGAAGAACACTGGACAAATGAGACAACTGAAGAAAAGGGACAAATCATCTATCCCAAGAAACAGAGTGAAACGGCGTATGGGTATATATTATCTAAAAAAATTTTATGTCTTCCTAAATGTTTGTTTCTGCTCTTCTCTAAAGATTTAACACTATTGGTTTTCTAATAGTCCCAGTTCAATTAAAATTTAAAGCTGACTTTGGAGTTGGAGAATGGCTCTCTCCTTCTTTAAAATCAAGCATGTTGTTAAAAGGAAAATGCAAACTCCCTGCCTGTATCATGCCAGAATAAAAGAGCCATCTTCTGCTATGGTACAGGACAAAAGCAAAATTAATTAAGGGACTATTCTATTACTAATCTCACCTCTTTGATTCTATTCTGATTCTTTAAACTTTTCTCAAAGTATAACTTTTATATCAAAATTTACAAGATTAATATATATATACATTTTATACTTTGTTAAGATATGAATGGTCATATAGAATACTAACTAATTCTAGAAAAAAGGCTAGCTGCATATATATGTTTTTGTGTTCGAGTCTCTTATCAGTTTTCTGCAGGAAATCACGGCCAGGACTAACATCAACTAAAGTCTCCAGAAAGAAGATGGGGCCCCACAACAACAACAATTCCACGTGGACAATAATAATATCATTAAGCTGACAAACATCATCCACAGATCAGCTTTGAACTACAAGGTGCTCAGAGCAATTTTGAGAGGGCTAGCTGAGATGATCCAGTCTCAAAGACTACTTGAATAAGGATTTGAGATAAACCCTGAACTTTGGCATTATACACAGACTGGATAATGAAGGATATAGTTACCTTTCCTAGAATTTGACAATTAACCTAAAATTTTTCTTTCAGGATAAAGAAAACCTCGCCCATATCCAGCAGGAAGCAATTTTAAGAATACGACGCCCACATTCCCAAAGAGGTGGTGTGGGGTGGGTGGTTTTTTGGTCTTTTTAATGGGTTTTGGGTCTGGGATAATTTTCAGTATTTAGGGGGTTTGGTTACAAGTTATTGTCAAGGGTTAGGAAAAAGGCTAAGCAAAGGAGATTAGATTTAAGGTTCTTGTAAAAAAAAAAGAAAGAAAGAAAGAAAGAAAGAAAGAAAGAAAGAAAGAAAGAAAGGAAGGAAGGAAGGAAGGAAGGAAGGAAGGAAGGAAGGAAGGAAGGAAGGAAGGAAGAAAGAAAGAAAGAAAGAAAGAAAGAAAGGAAAGAAAGAAAGAAAGAAAGAAAGAAAGAAAGAAAGAAAGAAAGAAAGAAAAGAAAGAAAGAAAGAAAGAAAGAAAGAAAGAAAGAAAGAAAGAAAGAAAGAAAGAAAGAAAGAAAGAAAGAAAGAAAGAAATCACTAGTTTTAAATACTTTACATTGGATTGGATTGTTTTATATTGTATACAAATTTGAAACTGATATTGTTAGAAAATGCTATATGTATATTTCTAATTGTATTTATACCATTCATTTAACAATGTAATGCAAATTTCTGATCCTTGAATGTTATTATTACCAAACTATTAGGATATAAAGAAATGAAAGTTAGTAGTTAGACATTACAATAGAACTTGTAGTCATATTAGATATGTTTTAAAAATTGAGCAGAGATGTTTTAGACAGGTCATCTTCAAACCCTTCAGAGATCTATAGAATATGGCATTTAAAATGTTTTAATAACTTAGAAAATTTTTCTTTTTTGAGACATGTCGGCTCCTGGCAGTACCAATCTACTTCAGAGAAAATATGGACATTGAAAAAACTGTATACGGAGTCAACTTTCATTGTGGCAAAAGTTAGCCACTGGACAACAAAGTATCCTTGAATCAACAGGACAAAATGGACAGACAGGACACGAAACAAGGGACTACTGATTCTTGCCAAAACAAGTGTGATTATGGCTTTATTAAAAGGCATCTTCTGAGGCCAGGACAATATGGCCCCATCCCTGAAGTGACCTTCGCAATCCAGAAAAGGTACAGTGCCCTTTTCTTCGAAGGCAGCTTAACAGGCAGAGGCCCGATGGCTTCTGTTGTGCAATGGAACAGCAGCTGAAAGCTCACACCTCTCGATAGTAGACTGGCATTTAATAGAGGGATGTGGAGAAGAAGGGGATGCTGAGATGAAGCCATATATACACAGCCAAGAAGAATGAACAGCTGAATTAAAAAACTGTCAACAATTTCCAGAATTTAAAATCCTGAATCATGACAGGACACTAGAGGAATTCAGGTGTTTCTGGTACGTGGACTGCTCTCACCCAATGTGAGGTTGAACTGTTGACCTTGTGGACACCCTACATCACAAATGAGTCTGTCAGATACACTAAGCCTATAGGCTGAAGATGATGCCCCAACACTGTGGAGAAACCTCAGGTGACTGCCCAGGCAGCTGGCTGTTTCTGTCAACTCACAAATTTTTTGGAAGTTGCTTGCATGCACTTCCTGTTTTTTATTTTTGTTAGCTAATATTATTCCCTTCTTGTGTCTCTGAGGGAGTTGAAGATTAGCTAGTTATGGTTGAAGATTAGTTAGTTATAGTTGAAAATTAATTAGGATAGAAAGTGCATTAGATACATCTTGGATTTACCAAAATAGGATAGATAATGGAATTATTTTCTCTGATTTGTCAAATACCTGTTTAGGTATTTATTATTTGTATATATTGTATATAGTTATTGTACTTTTGTATATAGTTTTTCTTTTGTTAGTTATAACCTTTTGCTTTTTTTTTCTTTTTATTAAAATAGAAAAGGGGAAATGTGGTGGTATTCTAATTGTACTGAAATGTGATCTTGATTGTATGTTAATAAATAAAGTTGCCCGGGGGTCAGAGCTATTAGAGCCATAGACAGAGTGTGGCGGTGGTGGCACACGCCTTTAATACCGTAGATCTCTGTGTGTTCAGGGATACAGCCAGCATTGGAGACATATGCCTTTAAGACCTAGGGGGCTGTACATTCAGACAGTGATGAGGCAGTCATGTGTTTGGGTTTACAACCAATGAGTAGGCAGAACAACATACTATAAAAAAAAACGAACAGACAGAAAGTAGCCCTCTTTCAGGAAGCTAGGACACCACAGGCGAAAGGGTGAGATTTTAGCTCTGAGCTCTGACCTCTCGGCTTTCTCTTTTACATTGTTTCTGTGTTTCTTATTTAATAAGACGGTTAGTTACATCAATATGTATCCATTCTATCAGTTCTGTTCCTCTATTGAACCCTATGGGTTCTAACAATTTCTTCTCATGAGACATTAAAATAGATGATTTCCTACAATCTCACCAAAAGATTTCTATTGTCCTATTTTTTAAATTTTTATCGATTTGACAGATGAAGGATAGTATAGACATTTCTTTTTTTTTTTTTTTTGGTTTTTCGAGACAGGGTTTCTCTGTGTAGCTTTGCGCCTTTCCTGGAACTCACTTGGTAGCCCAGGCTGGCCTGGAACTCACAGAGATCCGCCTGCCTCTGCCTCCCGAGTGCTGGGATTAAAGGCGTGTGCCACCACCGCCCGGCGGTATAGCCATTTCTTACAAGGAGTTTAAGTGGCTTTTCACATGCCTATCGGTGTATTTGCATCTAATTTTCTCTTTTTTATTAATTTTTTCATTTGACAATTTCATATATTCAATGCATTCTGATAATCTCACCCCTTCCATCTCCTTGTCTCCCTCCCACTCAGGTCAAGCTCCCCATAAGTCCCCCACCCCCACCACTTACAGCCCTTTTTGGCTGGTTTTGGTTTTTGTTTGGTAACCTACAGAGCTTCATGAGGGCCTCCTTATTAACATGGGTGTGGAGCTATCCACTGACACATGGGGGGACTTAGCAGTGGCTATACCAATAAAGACAAAAGTGACTCCTCTTTCCCCAGAATCTATCAAAAGCAAATAGTTCACAAAGAGCCCCTTGCCCACCTATGACTGAGTGTTGACAGGCCCAGCCTTGTTCAGACCCAGTCACAGTCTTCCTCCCCATTATCTGGATCTCACATTCTTTCTACCCTGTTTCTATGATACTCCCCAAGTCCTGGAAGGGAAGATATAGATGTCCCCTGTTTAGGAACGAGTGTACCATAGCTACTTATTCTCAGCCATGAGTCTCTGAAATCTGCTATTTGTTTTTTTAACTGTCTTTTGCTCTTTTTTTTTAGTGAAGATTTTGGTCCTTTGTTACCAAATGCTTTAGCAGTTCTTAAATATTAAAATATAAGTCCTTTCCATATGATATGTTTAATAAATTCTTCCTTTGGGGTTTCATCTTAAGATATGTACATATCACTTATTTTAAAAATTAAATGTGCAAAAATATGTTTTGTGAGAACAAAAAGGAAAGGAAAATGTGTGGCCAGTTACAGAGAAGGAGCAATTTTATTTCAGCTCTTAGTGGCATCTCTGTTGACATCCATAATTTCCTACATGCCCTTTCTCTTAGGGATCCCCGCCAAGTCCAGCAGCGAGCCTGTGTCTGCCAGTGAATGGCCTGGTCTAAGCAACTGAAGGTCACCCAGGCCTCCTGCTTTGTCCTTGTATGGTTGGCACATGTGCCTGTGCTGGGTCACTGGCTCCAGAAAATAAATGGGGAGTTACATGCGCTACTAATTTTCTCTCCTCGTGGCCTCCCTGTGATCCAGCAAAAATTGAAAGAATGATGCTCCCAGAGGCATGACCAATCTTCCCTTCTAAATATAAATGCAGAGACACTAAAAATAAGCAGTGTTAAAGGTGAGTTTCACTGGTTCCTGAAATGCCAGTAGACTGAGGGTAGAAAAGTATCTTACTAAGAGCCGGGAAGGAACAGGTGGCTGTCTGCTTCTAACTGGGCTTTTGCAAAGAACAGAGAAACAGTCTAGGTGCTGCTGAATAGTTGGAATGTATTTATTTTTAAAAGTTGAGCTAAGGGAGGACTGTACAGAACTAGGTCTCTCTTTGTCTAATACACATGCATCAAGGCACTCAGGTTTTGGTAACCAGGGTTGAAAGATGAGGGATGAATCTAAGGAATTAATCTCCCAGTCACTAGACAATCAGCGGTATGTCTGAGGCTGAGTGTAGGAGCGTCTACCTGTTAACTCAGCACATGAAAACTAAGACAAGATCAGAAGTTCGAGGGCAAATGGCTCAATACACACACACACATGCACCCCTGCACACGCATGCACACACACATACTTGAGTACATGCACGTACACACGCCATTTGAACAGCTCTGAGTTCACAGTCATTCAGATGTATGTGCTCAGCCCACTCTTCCACCGTTTTTGTTTGGACAAATGAATGAGAAGTTTTCTTCCTGTTCCTACAGATGTGAAAGCTGATGGTAATACTGTAGAAATTGGAGTGAGAACAGAAGAAAAGAGCAGCAAGCTCTTAAACAGATTCTCAGAGGTAGACAGAACCTGGAGTACAGCCAATGGGTTGAGACTTGGGCCAGGATCTGTCAACACCTAACTTCCCAAGCTGTATCTAGTGTCACTGACAACAGGTAATCAAGCTCACACAATGTACAAGCAAACCTGGAGTCAACAGGTCCACAGCTGACAGAGAGAAAGCATACCTAATTCAGGCAATAGCAGACCTGGAGAACCCAAGCAATACAACCAGTTACCAAGCAGAGGCAATGCTATCATCCAGTGCAAAGAATGGAGCCATAAAAAGTATCTGGCCTTAATATTAAATAATTTCCCCTGTCACTTTCTTCCTCTTCACCTTTCAAATAAATACACCCTACACACCCCAACTGCAGACTTTCTTTTTTATATTGAATAGGCAATATGTTTCTCCTTCTACTACTTCCTTTATATTATTTATTTCACCTTTAACACCATTAAGTCTCTCATTATTTAAGAACAAAACTTTTAACTTAACAATTAAGACTCTTTTTGGATTGACACATTCAATGATTGCCATTCAAGTCCTGGGGACTGTATTAAATATTGTGGATACAGTGTTCAAATGTCTATGAACAAGATTGACAGGATCCTTGCTCTTGTAGGGGACAAAAAGTAAGTAGCAATACATATTTACTTTTACATTGTGCTAAGTACTAGGAAGGAAATAATAATGGTGTGAGAAAAGATAGCAGAAAAGCCTAGACTGTATCATGTATGTTAGGGAATGGCCCTCTGCTCTCTGCTCTGGGGATTACTTCCTGCATATCCCAAGGGTCTGACCTATGGAATTAATCACTTCTCTGTGTGCTTCAAAGGCAGACCTTCCAGGTTTGATTTGACACTGGCCTTTTGGAGTTCGTTGTTTATATGCCCCAGTCTTTGCTCATAGAGACTATTGGATCCTTCAAGTCAATAAAGATATCACATGGAATCTGGGGTCAGAGGATCTGACCATGAATTCTAGTATTCTATTTCAAACCTAGTATTTGTTTAATAAATAATCTCTCATGAGTTTGGTCTGGGTTCTCTGGAAGTACAGTCTGAGGAATGAAGACTGTGTACAGGTCATTCATTTGGGAAGAACTCCTTGGGGATGAGAGTATGGGAAGAGAAGTGGAATGGGGACAGAAGAGGAGCCACGCAAAGGTACACTAGTAAGCTAGCCATCACTCCAGGCAGCAGACTATCGGACCTTAGAGGAAACCTACAAAGAGGGTCTCAGATCACTCTGGAAAGCATTATCTGTTGGCCCCCTTCTAAATTGTGTGAAATGTAAGCTTCCAGCGGATGCTGTGCGGATCCATATAAGGTATGGGAGACATCCCAAGGCAGGAAGCAGGAGTGTGGGCCAGAGCCAGACACTACTCAATTGTCCCTGAATGAAGCTCAGCAAACCTGCATAGAGCAATTGATGATACAGTGTCTGAGGCAACAAAGGGGCCTGCGAGGATTCAAAATGGAGATGTTCTGATGCCCTCACCTGCAAACCTGATTACAGCAATGCTGGCTGTTGTTTGATGTCAATATGAAATAATGCCCCCCCCCCACACAACTCACACTAATGCTTGACTCCCAGTTCACGGTTCTATTGAGATGCAACTGAATTCTGAGGTTGCTAACTTCATCAGTGGAGTGATCTATTGATGAGTGTCTAGCTGGGTTGACCATTAGGAGGTGGAGACTGAGTGGAGTAGGTTGGTCACTGGGATTCGCCTTTGAAGGGCTGTCTTGTATCCTGGCCCTTCTGGGTTCTTTCTCTGCTGCCTGTTCACCAGTAGGTGAGCTGCTTTCTTCTGCTACACATTTTGGACATGATGTACTGCTTCACTGTGGTGCAGAAATATCCAGCCAGGGGCTGTGGACCAAAACTTCTGAACCCATCATGAATCTGTCCTCTTTAAGTTGCTGCAATGGCTATTCTTGGTTTTCAGCTTGACTATATCTATAATTAATTAAAACCCAAGCAGCTAGGTACACCTGTGAGGGATTTTTCTTAACTAAATAATCTGAAGTGGGAAGACCTCTCTTTAATCCAGATCTGAGGTGGGAAGAGCCACCTTTAACCTGGGCTGCCTGTTCTGCTCTCAGCCTGTATAAAGGACACGGAAGAATGAAGCTGGCTCTCTTTGCCTGCTTCTCCTCACTAGCAAGTTCATTCCTTCCCTGGCATTAGAGCCCACTTCTTTGGGATTCCAGTGTATAATAAAGACCATCTGAGAAATCCAGCTGTGTGGACTGAACAGCTATTAGATTCTTGGGCCTTCTGTTGGTAGACAGCAATTGTTGGACTAGCTGGACCACAGCCTGTAAACCATTCTAATAACCTTTAGGAAAGAAAAAAGAGACATCAAAAATCCAGAAACTGGTACCAATCTTAGTTCTCCTGCTTCGCCTGGCCCCTGCCCCACCCAGCCCAAGCCCCACCCAGCCCCAGCCCCTGCCCCTGTCCCGCCCCTTGTTAACTGTTCTACTTATGGCAACGGCTGGGCCAATTATTCTTTTACTCCTAGCATTCACTATTGGACCCTGATTGCTCAACTGCCTACTTAGCTAAGTAAGATAGAGGATAAATCCTGTTAAACTACTAATGCTAAGAAGACAGTATAACCTCCTTCCCCCCAGATGAGTCCACAGTCTATTCCTCAAGAGAACCCTTATTAATAGAGTTGGTGTGGCCTCATCGAAGGGGAGAGGATTATACTGTCTTCTTAGCATTAGTAGTTTAACAATTTATCTTCTGTTTTACATAGCAAAGTAGACAGTTGAGCAATCGGGTCCTATAGTTAAGGCTAGGAGTAAAAGGTTAATTGGCCTAGCCAACGCCACAAGCAAAGTAGTTAACCAGGAGGACTAGGAGAGCAGCTGTTACTTTTTTTTTTTTTTTTTTTTGGTTTTTCGAGACAGCGTTTCTCTTTGTAGCTTTGTGCCTTTCCTGGATCTCACTTTGTAGACCAGGCTGGCCTCGAACTCACAGAGATCCACCTGCCTCTGCCTCCCGAGTGCTGGGATTAAAGGCGTGCGCCAGCACCGCCCGGCCAGCTGTTAAAGTTTTGATGTCTCTTTTTTCTTTCCTGAAGGTTATTTCTGACCATTGCTAAACTTTCTCTATCCTTGATTGATGGGAACAGAGGCAACAAGTTTCTCCCAGTACTATAGAGAGACCTCATGTCACATAAAGTTGTTGAAGAACAACCTCGGCTAAGGAATCCAACTGTGCTTTCAGACAGGAAGCAGAATTTTCTTGATGGCCCAGGTCTCTGTCTACTTGAGCACTGAATAAAAACTCCAAGTTTTTATTCCCCAAAGCTAGGGCCGAAGTTTCCATTGCAGCAGAGTCCTCGGCTCCTGCCCCCACCAACAGGGGCGTGAGGATGGGAATGCCTTGTCACGCACGGGCACGAGCGCTAGCACTCCCACACAAATGTGTGGTGATCCTGTCATCAATAAGAGCAGACACACTGTGCTGACATAGTCAATGGTTACCTGCAACACAGACGAACTGAAGCCCAGCAGTACCAGCCCCTTTCATTACAACCAGTCCTGTTTCAACAAACACAGCACCTGGTTGTGATAGTTTGAATGAAATTGGCCCCCATGAGCTCATAGAGAGTGGCACTATTAGGAAGTGTGGCCTTGTTGGAGGAAGTGTATCACTGTGGGGGTGGGCTTTGAGGTCTCTTATGCTCAAGCTACACCCAGTGTGGACACAGACTCCTTCTCCTGCCTGCGGATCAAGATGTAGAACTCTCAGCTACTTCTCCAGTACCATGTCTGCCTGCATCCCACCCGCCATGATGATAATGGACTGAACCTCTGAACTGTATGTGGCCACCACAATTCAATGTTTTCCTCTATAAGAGCTGCTGTGGTCATGGCGTCTCTTCACGGCAATAAAAACCCTGACTGAGACACTGATGCTGGGCAGAGCCAAGCATGTCCTGGGCAAGCGGGCTTGAGGGCTCATGAGAATGAAAAGTGAGAAAGTTCACCGTGAGTTCTCCATCTCCTGGAGTGCAGAAAACACACCACACGGATGAAGGCATCGCGTTAGCCTGCAGAGGAAAAGGAAGAGGCACTTTCTCCAGAGGTGACTCCCTAGAGCCATGGTGTTAGCAGGCATTCCAGGCAGAGGCCATACCAGGCACAGGTGTGGAGGAGGCTGGAGCAGGAGTTCCCTGTTAGAGAGCCACAGGGCTGTGAAGTGATGTGATGAAAGATGAAGCTGCCATGCAGTCTGTGGACTGTAACCCTGAAGAGCCAGGGAGCAGATGGACGCACTGGGTGAAGCCCCAGGAGGCCAGCGAGTGATAAGGTGGTGCTCCTTGTTTAGAAGGAGTGCTCTGAGAGGGGTAAGAGTGCGGATCAAGTAGAGATGGACAAGTGCAGCAATGGAGGGCTAGATTTGGAACTGTAAGGGTCAATCCGGGGAGAGGTGCTAATGACCTTGACAGTGTAGTCGGGATGGAGAAGAGGTGATGGGTTTCCACGGGAACCAGGCTGTTGGTACCACTTGTTTGACTATGGAAGGCAAGGGGGACGAGGTTAACAGAAATGTCCATCTCTGCATCAGGTGGTATATGGCCACACCATTTGCTGGGGAAAGGAAGAGCTTCTTTGAGGAAACTGAGCCAAGTTGGAAAGAGAATTAGAAACATATTTGTGAAGACATTCTCTTGGAATGACGTATTTTTCCATTGATTTTGTAATTTGAGATCCTTTGCATAAAAAGAAGTGTCATCCTCAGGGCCCTGAGAGCTGCCCACATAAGGTACAGGCCTTGCCTTGCAAAGAGACACCTGACCCAGGAAGAATGAGTGAGGGTGACATTGGCCTTTCAGAAGTGGCTGTCCTGGAGAGAGGGGTACCTCCACTAGATTTTCCCAATGGCCTTTCCAAACCCACTCCCCACACCTCCCTATACCATGACCATTTGACCTGCATTCATGATGTCCCTCAGCCTCCAGTCCCCAGATAGAATCCACAGCAGGCGACACTTGCAGGGGACTGAAGGGGAGTTTTTTTTTCTAGGTTCCCTTCCTTCTAGTTGGCTATTGGCAGACTCCTTTCACCGACAGACACAGCTCCCACAGCTACAGTTTCTCATAGAATTCAAGAGAGTTGTCTCCTCCTGTCCCTTGGTATGGAGGGCTGTGATGATGATCCCTCACTGCTTCTGGCCTCGGGTTACTATACCATTCCTCATGGGGATCTCAAAATACTGGCACATCTCTGCAATAAGAGACTTCTCTTACCCTGACCTCAGTTATTCAGTGTGAGTGTGTCCCAGTTCCTGTCAGAACCAGAACTGATGTAGAACACTATTCTAGCCAGTATTAAGCCTGTCCTCACTCACTTTACTGTATGTCCACCATCGGGACATCCATTTTCAATTCTGATGAAGGTGCTTTTTTAGCAAACTGGGGCTATAAACTATATAATTCAGGCATCCTTCATCCACCCAGAAAAATGCAGCCTGACTGCTTGGTCTGAGGCAGAGGCCGGCCTAGAAAGGAAGAAAGTGTGAAGAGAAGCCCTGCAGAGAAACCCCAGGCCCAGCAATGTAAACATCTGTCCTTGGAGGCTTGTCTGGGAATCAGGAATTGACACTTGGGCATGGTCGAGTTGGGACAAATGAACGGATGTCAGTGCTGATCTGCTGGATGGGCTTCTCTTTAGTCATTCCCTTTCCTGCTCAAGCATCTGCATCTCCTTTCCTCTGAGCCATATGAAGCTCTTCATTTTCTTTAGCCCAAGAATTAAGCACAATAGGATATCTTCCTTAAAATCTCAAGTTAACAAAGTGTTATGGAAGCCATTGATTCCTCTATGCTACAAAAGTAGAAAGTAATTGTTTTCTTTTTTAAAAAAGATTTATTTATTAATTAATTATTTATTTATTTATTTATTTATTTATTTATTTATTTATTTATTTAGTATACAGAAGAGGGTGCCAGATCTCATCACAGATGGTTGTGAGCCACCATGTGGGTGTGGGAATTGAACTCAGGACCTCTGGAAGAGCAGTCGGTGCTCTTAACTTCTGAGCCATCTCTCCAGCCCAAAGGTAATTGTTTCTTAAGTGTGAATATCTACCTATTCAAATCTAGCTTGCTAATTTGGTCACTTTTTTATTCATTCAACAAATGTATCAAGTACTAAGACTTAATCATTCTTCTCTATTCCTAAAGGAAGAGGGATGAAGCACGCAAAGGATCCTTCAAGTAGACTGACATACAGCTAGAGGCATCAAACTAAATTAAGCGCAGGTAGAAGAGAGGCGAGATGGGCCTGGCCAGCCTGCCCCTGCCAAGCCCTTGGGCAGGTCCTACTCTCAGCTCATAGTTTCCTGTACTTTACTTTGCAAACCAGGACCAGCAGCTTCACATTCTTGATGTTTGCCCAGCTGCAAGGATGGAAGCCTTGGGTCTTGGCAATGTGAAGGTCAGAGGGGACCTGAGCCTCTAAGCCTGTTCCAGGTGCTTCCACACTTGGTAACGAGAAGAACTCTAGTCTTCTACCAAGAATGTGTTCTGTCCTTTCTCTGGCCTGTTTGGAGTTGCTGAGCTATAAGACAATGTTAAGAGTGTCTCTGGCATCTCAAGTTTACGGTCTGCGTGTTTGAAACCTTCATGGCAGGAAGCTACTTGCTTCCAAGCAGCATACGTGAAATTAAGTTTGAAAGGATCGTTGCAGGTCTTTTCCTCCTGGGAAAATTTTACTGATTGAAAAGTTGACACAAAATTAGTACAGGCAGGGCCCTCTTGCACCCTGCCCCTGCCTGTTCGTCTCCACAAAGGATCTCCAACCCTGAGAGCGTGGAGAGAACAGCAAGGCCTTATCTCTTTTGGGGTGATCTAATGTAAAGGACCTAATTCACTCATACTCCTGATGCCTGTACCAGATGATGGGATGCTAACCTCTTCCTCACCCCTCCAAGATAAAGTGAGGCTGGCAGTGTGCAGCCCACAGAAGTCTGCTCCCCAATCTTTTCTTCACCTATACCTGGACCTGCCTTTTACATTCTCCTCTGGTCATCCTTTCTGCCTTTTTATTCATGACTTCATTCAGTTATTAGTTCATTACTCTGTGTCGTGGTCCAGGCTGAAGCTAGCTGTACCTCCTTCCTCCTCTGATACGACATGGATAGGGGCTTGGGAATGCTGGCTCATATACAGGGGAACCTTCCATAAGGCTACATTCCTGAGTGATGAAGCCTCCTGGGAAGGAGAGGAATTGGGGGCACCAGATGTCATGGCAATGGCCCAGGATCAGGGTGGATGAGGGGTGGTCCTGATGGAACTTGGAAAATGGTGTGATATCTGTCACTCTGATGTCTTTGCCTAGTCTTCAGTGACCTGTGCTTAAATGATGAGGTGAAGATGCTAGAATAAGCAAGCCTAAGTGGAAAGGGTGTGTCCCCAGAACATCCCAGATTGCAGAAAGTATCAGCCCCAGAAGCTAGACCAGGACTGGCATACTTGACGCTAGGTGGGGACAGCTTTGGCATAGGCAGGGGTGGGCACAGGGTGGTGCCTCGCTTCACAGTGATGCTCTGGATGTCAGTAGCAATGGAGACATCTTCTCTGTAAGAAGAAGGTGAAGGAGAAGGCTGCAGGTGCCGCAGCAGCAGCTGGAAGTGTGAGAAGACTGGTGATGTCTGGTGTTCACTGTTTGTCAGTATCTCTGGAGAACCCCAGGCTTCAGGAATGAAGTTACTGTGCAGAGCTGTGTGGTTGAAGCTGACAGACAGGCTTTGGATAAGTCAAGAGAACAGCGGTTTGTGTTTTTCATAAAGATCTGGCCTCACTGCAGGCAGCTGTTCTGGGAGGTTGCAGGCTTTCCTTAGGCCTTTAAGCCTAACATGGTTCCAAAAGGAATTTACAGAAGCTTTGTAAGAAACCTCAGCTAGAATAGAGCCAATACTCCAGTCTCTCTTGGCTTTTTACTTTGGACTTATAAAAAAGAAGGGATAAGCATGAAGAACTATTTTTATACCTTCATATGTTTACTATCATGCTATATTATTTATTCAGAGGACCACATCTTATTTTTCATTCACATTTAGCTACCAGATGATCAATTTTTATTGGGTTTGTGTAACATAAGATGATCAAGCCATTTAACCTTCACACGGAGACATGTGTGGAAGGTGAGTTTCTTAAACCTGGATAAAAATCTATTTTAAATCTCTTTTTTAAAAGAGAGAAAAAATAGGAGGAGGAGGAAGAAGAGGAGGAGGAAGAGAAGGAGGAGGAGGTGGTAATGAACTACAATTAAGGAATAAAGCCTGGACAGGAAGGCAGGAGAAAGGAGCTATGCTAGAAAATGCCCTTGCTTGGTCAGAAGCCCATCTCTTTAGAACAGTCTTTTAGAATACACACTGTCTGTTTAAGATCTGAATGAGAATCAAACTCAGTAATTTAGATGAAATTCAGATATTTTTAGTGTATTACTGCATCCAAGCAAGAAAGTTCCATAGGATTTGATGTTACAGGTTAGATAGCTACAAGAAGTCGTTATCCTTTACCCAAGTTTTCTGTTAGAAAATTCTGCTTGTTGGTTCTCTGTCGTGGATGTCATGGGCAGCTCTGAAAGGCAGCAGGCCAGGTATCAGGCTGAGGATCAGGCAGAAAGCTGAGGGATAGATGATGTGACCTCCAGTCAGGTGAGGAACTAAGGGAACTGTGTTCTATACAAAGTGATTCCTAGGTGTGGAGAATAGGGTCACTGGTTCTAAGTCATCTCTGTGCTGGCCTCTGACTGACCACAGGTCCGGTGTGCTAACTGACCCTGGATCTTATAGGCCCCTGAAGATAGGGAGTTCATCCATGTTTGAGAAACTCACCTTCCACACATGTCTCCGTGTGAAGGTTAAATGGCTTGATCATCTTATGTTACACAAACCCAATAAAAATTGATCATCTGGTAGCTAAATGTGAATGAAAAATAAGATGTGGTCCTCTGAATAAATAATGTACAGCATGATAGTGAATGTATGAAGGTATAAAAAATAGTTCTTTATGCTTATCCCTTCTTGTTTTTATAAGCCCAGAGTAAAAAGCCAAGAGAGAAACTGGAACTAGATAGATGCCACTGACAGAATTAGAATGTTGAGTGTGAGTTGTGAGAAGTCCAGGGCCCAGGCAGCCAGTCTGGGAAAGCAAGATGCACCTGCACCCCTGAGACCCCCTCATACCCTCACACAATGCCCTAACCTCTTCCTGCTGTGGAAAGTCCTTTTGGGCCCTTTACAAATTCAACTGCTATAATTAAACACCTCCAAGAATTACTAAAATCCTATAGAGGGTCCTAGAGAGTTGGAGCCCAAATTTGTCACAAAGGAAACAGAACAGAGACCAGTAAGAATAGCAAGACATAACAGGGTATTAGATAAAACTCTAGCTTGTAACAAAGGTTTGGGGTTTTGTGAGATTGCAAGGAAAAATGGGCTGGAGGAAAGAGAAGACGATGAAGCATCTCATGTGTGCTCTGCTGATTCTGTGCTTTCATACACAATGGTCCTCAGTATGGGAGGGTCAATCCCAGAATTCCCTGCAGATAACAAAACCTGCAGATGCTCACATCCCTTATACTAAAGACCTACAGCTGTTCTCTGGCAGACTTCAGTCATCTCAGATTCCTTTTCATCCTTATACAATGTAAACATTATGAAAATAGTTATAATCTATATTGTTCAGAAATTATGGCAGGAAAAGTTTAAAAGCCCATCCTTGGGCAGGACAGAGAACAATTAAAACAAACTTTCTGACTCATGGGAGGTTGGATCAAGGATGCAGAATCAATGAACAGAACCAAACTGAATAACCTACTTTAGTCTATAAAAGCTTCCTAGAGACATATCTTACTTCTGTGTTACAAGGAACTTAGGATTCCATGATGCAGGTGATTTATCCAAGGTGACCTGGACAATAACAACAGGCTTGAAACATAAACCTTCAAGAGCATCAACATCCATGCCTTTCCTGTTCATACATATGCATAAGTAGGCATTTTAATACTTTAGTTTTAATTTCTGTTGTGTGAATGTGCATGTGTATTGTGTGGTATGGTGCTGAGACCAGAGGAGAAGATTCTCTAGAGCTGGAGTCAGAGTTGAGAGCCACCTGACATGGGTGTTGGGAACTGACTCTCCGGGGGCAGTGGGAGTGTTTTACCACTGTGCCACCTCTCCAGCCCCAGCCCGTAGATATCTTAGCAAAGGCCACACCTAGAAATGTCCTGGCTCTGTTCTCAGTATTGTGCAGATATTAACTCAATTAATATTCGTATCAACCTTGGGATAGTGGCAGTATTATTGCTGTTAGCAGATGAAAAGTTGGACAGACAGCTACTGCCCAAGGTCACATACCTGGTGGCAGAGCCAGGTGCCTGGCTAAGAGCCAACTCTTCCCATCACCCTTTTAATAATGGAAGGTCAATTACTAAGTGCTCATTCCCTGCCAGGAACTGCTGGTATTTTTTGGAGTGCTTTGGATTAACTCATTTAGTTCAGGAGGTCTGGGAAAGTGGAGAGTGGGAGTGTGTAGACAAACCAGTAATGTAATATGGTGGCTCAAATCCAAGAGTATGCTCTGAGCCAAGCCATATTTTACCACTCACATGACCTAGGTAATTCATTGAGCCTCTCGGTGGCCATTTCCTCATCTGTGAAAAGGAAATCATGATTGCCCTGCTTGGGAGGTTTGTGGTAAAGAGCCCTCTGCCTGCACGAGCATGAAGCACTCTGTAGAGACTGGTTGACGAGGACTACTTTTTAATGCTGTGTGCTAGGATGGGCTTCACTTTCAGTGCAGGGATATGAATGTGGCCTGGTGGAGTTCTGCAGCTGGCATCCTGAACATCTCAATAGTGAATGAAAATTTCCTAGGGCCTCTACTAACTCGAGTTCTGGCTCTTGTAGAGAGTAGTCACTTGGCTAGTCAGGGCATCGCCCTTTTAAGGTGGAGAGATGGTTGGCATTCACTCAAGAAATGAAAAAAAATCAATAACTAGGCAGTAAGATGACAGAAAAAAATGTCCACATGAGCTCAGAAAGCTCGTTCTTCATTGGGAGATTTATGACCATCCATGAATCAGAGCCTTGGGTGTTTGGCAACCCATCTACAGTCCAAGACTACTGGGCAGGGCAAGCAACAATAA
Source organism: Peromyscus leucopus (assembly GCF_004664715.2). Classification (NCBI taxonomy): domain Eukaryota; kingdom Metazoa; phylum Chordata; class Mammalia; order Rodentia; family Cricetidae; genus Peromyscus; species Peromyscus leucopus. The sequence goes on from NC_051075.1 coordinate 1,795,907, forward strand.
ATGAATCTATAATACCAATGTAATACAAAGCCATGAGGCCAAGAGTTGTGACTGAGTGGTCCTCCCAGGCCATCTGGAGGAAGGAGACCAGTGAGGAGGAAGCTGATAAACTATGGGCTGGTGGACCAAGCTCATGACCCAAGTCTTATGCTTGCTCTTCTCCCTCCCTCTGTGGTGTGGATGAATATGGATCCCGTAGGTTCATAAGGAGTAGCACTACTAGGAGGTGTGGCCTTGTTGGAGTAGGTATGGCACTTCTAGAAGAAGTGTGTCACTTGGGATGGGCTTTGAGGTTTCAATGCTCAAGCCAGACCAAGTGTCTCTCTCTATTCCTGCTGCCTGAGGATCCGATGTAGAATTCTCAGTTCCTTCTCCAGCACCGTGTCTGCCTGCATACTACCATGCTCCCCACTATGATTATGATGGACTGAACCTCTAAACTGTAAGTCAGCCCCAATTAAATGCTTTCCTTCATAAGAGTTGCCATGGTCATAGCCTTTCTTCACAGCAACAGAACACTAAGACACCCTCCTTCCCAGGGACAAGCAGCTGGCAGCTTGTGTTGGTGCTGCTGCCTATTGGAAAACACTGAGGCCTGGCCTTAGCTTTTCAAGGGACACAAAACCATTGCTAAGAATTTATCAGATGTGGTTAGAAACATCTCAGGAGTTGAAACCATGTGAACAAGGGCTGGTCTGTGTGATCAGCATCCTCATGCCAGGAGGCACGGCTGCTAAGTACTGCAGAAGCTGGAGACAAGCTAAGGAGTTCGGCAGCCTCTGCTGCTCGGGTCCCACACACTCCTGGGGTCCCACACTCTCTCAGACCCACGCCTGAGGAGGCCTTTGTGTGCACTGTCTCCTTTGTTCATAAACATCTCCATCCCTGTCAGACAAAATGAAACTGTGGCTCAGGGATGACAACAGACTCACTCAGATTGACACAGCCAGGCAATCCCTCTGAAAAGGTGACTGGGGTGACGGTGTGACGTGTGCTAGAGCATGTAGGAAGGCATGTTTGTCTCCATCAGAGAATAAGGGAGCCACTGAGGGCGCAGGCATGTCAGGCTGTTTGCTTGGAGTCTCTGGCTCCCCCCCAAATCCCACCCACTCAGAGCCTCCAAATAAAGGAAAGGCTCCAAAGAGTCCAGTTCCGCATCCTCGGTGACTACAGCAGCTTCCTCCCCTCAAGTTGCCAGCTGCCAAACTCCTGCCTAAAGCTCTCAGCTTTTGATTATACTTGGGCACAAACCCAGCTCACAGCAGACATGCCATCACCATTTCCTACAACCTATAAAATCTCCCTGCTTTAGTTCAGACATGCAACTTCTCTGGCCTGGATCTCTGGGGCTGGAGTTACTTTGCTCAGCATACTTTTTCAATTTGGCTTGATTTGACTCACTGAATCAGTGGAGAAATTTATTGGTTGGGTGCATAAAACCTATTAGAAAGGTCTGCTCTCATGTAAAGGGGTTCAGATAAGTGGTGCATCTTCTTCTCACCATGTTTTGCAGAGACTGGGATAGATTTCAAAGCCATACAGCAAAGAGACAGGAAGAGTCCAATTCCTAAAATGATGAAAGAGCAAACTATACAGGTCCCTGGAATTCTGAGAAAAAGGCTTGATATTTTATTTGAAAATTTTCAGAAGCACAGTCTAAGCTACAAACAACTAAAACACCTGAGAAATTGAAACCCTTGCTAAGGAATCAGCCCATCAACTCCAAAAGCCTCAACAGCTTCCAGATCTTTCCCCTGTCCAGAATTCCTACAGAGCCTCAGTGGCCTTGAACACAGAAGCTGTGAATCCGTGGAAGATGATGCCCATCCCTTCCTGTCTGAAAGGTCTGTTCTCTGAATCCCTGGGGTTGCCAGCATCTAGGTCAAAGCCAATTGAACTGGCAATAACCATAGATTTATGAGGAAAGAGTGAGAACATTAAATGCACTTGGCTGAGGTCTAGTGACCAGTGCCAGGTGTTGATGTGCATGTACAGGGCCCTTCTTGGAAAGCAGGGAGGAAAACGCATGGCAAGGGAGCCAAGTAACTGTAGAAATGTTCCCATGAGGAGCCAGAATACCCAGATGGAGAGGTAGGGATGACCACAGGCATTTTTCAGAAGGCTGGGAAGTTACGAGACTGTTATTATTCCTTTTTATCTTCAGATATGTCAGGCTCCAGAACAGAGGTTGGGGCCCCTCGGCAGCTCGTCAAGGTTGAATGGATGAATCCACTTAATCTCAGTTGAGTGCTTGATTGCATCAAATGCATCCTGTCCAGGAATGCTTCTTTCTGTTCCTTCACCAGGAATGCTGGGTTCCTAGTCAGATATCAGGAACTCCCCTGGATCACCTGACTTCATTTCCCATAAGGCAATTCACTTGTCATTCTCAGAAACAGTACTTTGATGTTCAGCTTATTCTTTTTTGATCTCATGTCCTGGGAGCAGATATTTCCACGTGTGTGAAGCAGTACACACCCCACAACTTGTCACAGTGCCTGGTAAGCACTCAGTTTCTCTAAATGACCCCGTGAGTTGATAAATTAGGAAACAGAAGTACTGGAAATGTGATACCCAAGTCAGCAGTTGGAAGATGGGAAATTCAGGCACACAGTCCATTCAGTGCTTGTTGTGTGAAACAATAGTTAGATCAATTTGTTTTGTTGTTAGTGTGAATTACCTTAGAATTTCTGAGGGACTAAAGCACATGCATGCTTATACAACAAATATAAGAAACAATATATTAGCATCAATGAAGTAATGTATACACTTAGGATCACTTATAAAATTAGCTATCACAGAACACTTTCTTAGTGATATGGAAATTAATACCTTTAATATAAATACCTAATCAAAAGTGTGACAAAACAAGGGATTATTTGCTACTTTATTTTTAGAAATACAAACTTCTGTTCCTTCTGGACTGTCTAACTTTCCAAATACTTATACCCTCATGGCAAGCTGAATGATTAAGAAAGAAATTAATTGTTGGGGTTTTGTTGTTGTTTGTTTTTGGTTTTGATTTCATAAGCACTGTGGGGTGTGATTTATAGCTGAGATTTGGATCTAAAGAAAACCAGGGTGGTACCATTCTGATCAAGTTACACTCAGAAAATGAGCAGAACACCTAGAATTACAGGGAAGAGCTTAGGCTTCAGAGTCTTGGGTCCTTCTCTCCACCATGTTCATGAGCTTTGTATCGCACTGTGTCCATGACTGTACTGGAGACCCCAAGCTGCATGTTATTAGGATCAGTGTGAGTTCAACCTCATCTAAACTGTCCTCAGCCAAGGTCCAAGCGTACGTGGCAGAGATACTCAGGAGACCAAACGGTGCGTTGTATTGATCAGCCTGTAATTCAGTCAAGAACAGCCCAGCAGGGGCTTGGCAAAGAGACGGCTCAGCAAACCCATCCCTTGGCCTGTATCTAAATAAGGGTCTCAGAAGTGTTTTTCAAGGAACACACCTGCTAAAATGTGTTCAAATTTCAGTGTGCTAATCTGTGTTTTCTAAAATCCTCATTAGCAGTTTGCTCTTACCTCGAGGCAAATCCAAATAAAACTGAACCGCCACAAGGGCAGAAGCTTGAGGCCGCTGTGTTCTTGCATGGCTGTTCTCTTCCTTGCCTCTGCACCGGGACTAGAAACAGACAAAAGAGAGCCCAGCTTGTTTTTGCTGTTCTTGTGGGACAAAAAGGGAATTTCTTCAAAGGTCTATCCTAGGGTCTTTGGATGAGGCTATCCTGCTCAATCTTTGTGCTATGTTGGAGCAGACATTACCTGCTGAGCCAACCCACCTTGGGGTACGCATGCTCACTCACATCCTGAGATGTGGCTCCGAAGTACAGTGGAAGTAGTGAGAGCTGGCCGAACCTCAGCTAACGACATTAACCTGACCCCCAGAAACCATGCCTGTCTCCTGAACATGCACCCACTCTAGTGCTCACAGAATGTCCTACTAGAGTAACTGTAATGTGGTCTCTACTGCTGACATACTTTGACAGATAATTCAATTACAGATAATTAACAAGATACTTACAGAAGCCTGAAGTATTTAGAAATGAAACTATATTCTCATAAATATGCCAAAGATTAATAGCAAGAAAGCTTTCAGGGGAAGTTGGGAAAACCTTTTTAAATAACTAGGGAATGTGAGGTCTGAGGAGAATTCACAGTTCTAAGTTCTTTTTTTAATTAAGAAAGAATAAAGGTATATCCAAAATAACCTAAGCTTTCACCCTGAGAAGCTAAGAAGAGTAAATTAAATTTAAAGTAGAAGAAATAATAAAGACTGAAACAGAAAACAATGGGGAAAGTTAGATTACAAACTGTGTGTGTGTGTCTGTGTGTGTGTCTGTGTGTGTGTGTGTGTGTGTATGCACATGTGGAGGCCTGAGGCTGATGTCCCATGTCTTTCTCAATTGCTTTCTACCTTATATTTTGAGACAGAGTCTCTCACTTGAACCCAGAGCTCACAATTGGCCAGGCTGGTTGGCCAGTGGGTCCGTGATCCACCTTCTCCACCTCCTGGCTCTGGGACCACAGGCCCTGCTGACAGTGAGCCACCTTCTCCACCTCCCGGCTCCGGACTGCAGGCCCTGCTGACATTCCAGCTCCTGACATCTGTGCTAGGGAGCAGGTCTCAGGTTTCCATGTTTGCACAGGGAACAATTTACCCTCTGCCACTGAGCCATCTGGACAGCTTCCAAAGCTGTTGTTGTTTTTAAAGATGATTGAAATTTATAAGAATTATCAAGAGAAAAATAAGAAGAAGCAAATGAACAGAAATAAAAGTCAATGTTTTTACAGTTCCTCAGATGTTTTCAGGATGATAGGGAGATAGTGTGGCATTTTATCCCAGAAAATTCAACAACTTTAATAAAGTGAATCTATCAAAAGAGTCTTGAAAAAGGATCCAAGAAATGTGAAACCTTAGAGGCAGGAAAATTCGATGTTTGGGGTCATCCTCAACTACATAGTGAGTTTGGGGATAGCCTGGAGTACATGAGACTCCGTCTCAAATGACAACAGAGAAAGGAGGAAAGGGGAAGGAAAGCCTAATCAAGTCCAGGCTAGCACAGGCTGGCAAAGGTGTGTGTGTGTGTGTGTGTGTGTGTGTGTGTGTGTGTGTGTATGTGTATGTGAATGTGTGCAAGTGTGTGAGAGTGTTGCGTATGTGTTTGTATGCATGTGTGAGTGTGTGTGTGTGTGTGATTGAGTGTGTGTGAGACTGAGTGTGTGTGAGAGAGTGTGTATGTGTGAGTGTGTGTGTATGTGTGCATGTGAGGGTGTGAGGGTGTGAAAGTGTGTATATGAGTGTGTGTGTGTGTAAGTGGGGGGATGGAAAGGGAGAGAGAGATGTGTCCACACATGTCTGCACCTGTGTGTGTAACACCTGAGGTCAAAGTCTGGCAACTTCTATTCATATCTACCTTATTTATCTGTGAGAGACAGGGTCTCTCACTGGATCTGGAGCTTACCAGTTGTCTACATTGGCTCACCAATACATTCAGAGATTTTCCTGGCTCAACCTCCCTGGTTCTTGGGTTGCTGGTGTTTGTTGTTGGTTGCTTTCACTCTTTTGGGGGGGGCACCACCCAGCTCCCAAATAAGTCACACATGGAGGTTTATTCTTGAATATAAATGCCCAGCCTTAGCTTGGCTTATTTCTAGGCAGCTTTTCTTAACTTAAATTATCCTATCTATGTTTTGCCTCTGGCCTTTTCCTTTTCAATTCCTTTATACCTTTCTTTGTTTCTTATTCTGTGGCTTGCTGTGTAGCTGGGTGGCTGGCCCCTGGGTCCTCCTCCTCTAGCTGCCTCTTCTTCTCCTCCCAGATTTCTCCTTCTATTAATTCTCTCTGCCTGCCAGTCCCGCATCCTTTCCCCTGCCTTGCTATTGGCCATTCAGCTCTTTATTAGACCATCAGGTGTTTTAGACAGGCACAGTAACACAGCTTCACTCAGTTAAACAAATGCAACATAAAAGTAACACACCTTAAATAATATTCTACAGTGTACACTGTAGAATATTATTTGTGTGTGCATGCCTAAGATCTGAACTCAGGTCCATCCTAACACTCACAAGCCAAGTACTTTACCCACTGAGAAATCTCCCCAGCCTCCACTACTGGAAAACTTTTAAAAAGCCAAATAGCACATATTGAAGCTGTGAGAAGCATACATGCTTAAGCTTAAATATGTGCAACAGAACCTTTATGGAAGTTACATCATAGGATTTATCACATTTCCTGTCTTCGGGTAGAGTAACTCAAATTCAGAACCCTCGCAAATGGCTAGTGACTCACACAGTGGCCATTTGTGTCTTACACACACAATACATAGGAAATGGGAAGGCAGCTGTTGCTGACTCTGAATGTCTGCCACGTGGTTTTCAGGTTTGCAGGGGGCACAACTGCTCTGACCATCCAGCAAGGAACGAAACATGAAAGCTTTCTAGAGCCAGCCTGCTCTGTGACACACACATGTCCACTCTGTGACACACACATGTCCACTCTGTGACACACGTCCACTCTGTGACACACGTCCACTCTGTGACATATGTCCACTCTGTGATACACACACACATCCACTCTGTGACACATGTCCCTTCTGTGACACACACATGACCACCCTGTGACACACACACACGCCCACTCTGTGACACACGTCCCTCTGTGCAAACTCTGTCAGCTGGCCTTGGTTGACTGCTTAAACCTCACTGTAAGAGAGAGCGGGAAACACAGTGTATGTGGCCGGAAGAGGAGAAGACTAAGACCAGACACACTTCAAACTCCGTAACTGAAGAGTCTGTTTTAATGAGATAGTTATTCAGTTCAGTCTGACTCATACCAACTAGCCCTCCCAAATCTGTCTCCCCTTCTTCCTTAATGACAGAAAGCATTCAGTTTTGCTAGTGTGTGGCCATTCAGAACAAAGATTTTCCCAGAACTTCTCATAACAAAAGTGTCATATGACTAATTTCTGACTAATAAAATTCATAGGACTGTTGCCAGGAACATTTTCTAAAAGATAACCTGTGCACACTCTTATTTCTGGGCTCTTCTTTCATCCTCTCTGAAGTGTGATGTGAAGGTTGGAGCTCTGGATATCATTTTCATCCACGAGGATAAAGAGTGCAGCTGGAGACAGGGGAGTAGACATGAAGTCAGGTGTCTGTAACACTCAAAGAGCAGAGACCCCAGCCGGGCTCTGAAATGCCCACTTCGAAACCTGTGAGATGGAGAAAAGCTCCCTCCAGGTTTCAGGCAGGTCTGTCAGCCAGAGATAATCAAATCCTGACTTAGCCAGGTCTGCTTCTATTTTCCCAAAGATCTAATCTTTTGCTTTTCCTCTTTCTACTTATAGTGTGGTGCCAATTTGTTCAAAATTTATTCATGACAGCTCATGGGAAGATACTTTTATGTAGCAAAATGGGGGGGTGAAAATGGGAACTACATTCTAAGAAAAATTATAAGCAATGTTTTTTATTTTATTTTATTTTATTTATTTATCTATTTATTTATTTTTGGTTTTTTTAGACTGGGTTTTGCTGTGTAGCTTTGTGCTGTAAGCAATGTTTTTTAAAGGGTATGGCTTCCAATTCAGTTTTGTGGAAGACCACTACTTGGTGGTTTGTTTCTTTTAAAGATTAAATTTTATTTATTTAACACTTACATTCTCTTGATTGACTCATTTATTTTGGGGGGAGCACACATGCCACAGTGTGCATGTGGAGGTCAGAGGACAACTTGTAAGAGTTGATTCTCTTCTGCTGTGAGACTCCCAAGGACTGACCTCAGGTCCTGAGGTTGGGCAGCAGGTACCTGGACCTCTGAGCCACCTCACTGGCCCTGCTATTTGTGGGTTTTATGAAATAATATTTCCCAGAACGTTATATCAGGGCCACAGGCCACTGATTCCAGCCTGGGGAAGGGTTTGAACAGGGGATAAGATGTGTAAATTTCCATAGCAAGGAAGATCCAGGCACCTACTGGTAGCCCTTTAAGATGCAGGGCTTCCTCAGCCACGTGTGTGGCCTTACCACACACCTGCACAGCCCTCACTCCCCTCCCCGTGAGTTCTCTCACACAGCCCATGTCCCGATGATCCTTCTAACTGGCCCGTCTTCATTCTTTGTGCCACACCCTACAACCCTTTCTGTTATGGTCTGGTTTTGACGGTCTCACCTGGCCTAGCACTTCGCTATGTAGCCTGTGCTGACTTTGAACCCCCAAGACTCCTCTTACATAACCCTCTCAAATGCTGGGATTGCAGATGTGACCCACCACAGCCCACTTCCCATAGCACTCTGTATTTTGTCTTCTGAGACAGAGTACCGTGGCGCAAGTGGCCCTGAAGCTCACTTTGTAACTCAGTATGACCCCAAACTCATGGCAGTCCTCCTGCCTCAGCTGGGATTATAGGCATGATCCTCAGTGCCTGGCTCCACAATACTTTGTAATGTCTAGTTTTTGACCACCATAATCTCTTCTAGAAACATAAGCAGCAACTTCCTATCTGACTTCGGCCCACTCTGACACCTGTGCTGCTCAGATCCATTCTGTCCATTTCATCCAGGGCATCATCATTTACTTTTAAAAGTCAGATTAATAACAAGAGAGAGTTCTTGGGAGAAGATGTATTTTACTGCCTATCAAAGAGTCACAGTGAGAAGAAAACCTTGGCAGCACCTGTTTGAATTCTTAAACTGATGGCTGTGCCATGTTTCCTAATCCCCCCTATATTGAGTTACAATTACTGTCCTACTCTCCACCAGGCCAAATCGATATTACAGAAATGGTTCCAAGCTTTAACTCTCAGTCTCCTTCTGTTTTGTGCCAGCCTGTACAGGCTACTGCTTTCTTTCCTTCCCTTTTAATTTTTTCATTCCCATTGAAACATTACTCACACCAGCCCCTGGAAGTACTCAAAAGATACGGCACCCAGGATAGATACTGTTCTCAGCTCATCTATAGAATCGATTTCAGTTCCCACGGGCCAGTCTCTACAATAAAACTGTCATTGCGACTGCTGTTTATCATGTCAGCCTCCCAGAGGTACTTACCTGTGTGAAATTCCGCATGTCCCTTTTCTCTCTGGAATTCATTAGTAAAATGAAGCTCACAGAGCTTCCCTTGTGCTGTGAAACCATCTTGAAATTAAAAGAAAAGACTCCTCAACCCTTGCTTCTCTCCCTGCCTGGTCGGAGGGTCCTTTTCTTCCTTTAGCGCACCTAGCAGTCAGTTTCTGGCTGCGCCTCACCTTGACTACTTGCTCCATCTCTTGTGTAACTTCCAGGGCCTAGGCCTCATGCATAGAGCCTGTGTTGACTCCGCTTTCCTCCTCAGCTGCAGCCTCAGTGCCTGTCTGCCCGTGGGCACTCCAGTGCACCAGCCCCTGCCTCCAGCCCTTGGGTTGCTGTAAGCAGCACAGGCCCTGGGAAGGCTGTACCCACTCCTACAGTTCTCTGATTGGCTGTCATCTGAGGCCTGGGAAGGCTGTACCCACTCCTCCAATTCTCTGATTGGCTGTCATCTGAGGCCTGGGAAGGCTGTACCCACTCCTCCAATTCGATGATTGGCTGTCATCTGAGGCCTGGGAAGGCTGTACCCACTCCTCTAGTTCTCTTCCAGTTGGCTGTCATCTGGGATTTGTTTATATTTTAGGGTTTTTTTTTCGGGGGGCGGCTCTAAAACTCTTTAGTGACATTATTTATAAGAAATTGGGTGAGTATAGCTATTAGCTATTACTTTGGTTGCTGACTTCTAATTTCTTGGAGAAACTCTTAGTTTGTACTATATTTATACTAATTATATTGGAGGACTGGAGAGTTCAGTGGTAGAACACTGGTCAAGTCGGTTCCTTTGATTGCCTTACGTCTTGCGAAGACTGGCCTGACTTTGCTGGGTCTTCACTTTCCTTCACACACATTCCCCTGGTATTGTCTTCAGGACACCCAGTCCTCCACTCACTGAACACGGTGCAGCCCTCTGTCTAGGATTCCCTGGTCGCCCTTTGCAGCATCTTGTAGCATCAAAGATTGTGTGCTGGGTATCTGTCATTAAATTTATTCTCAAGTATATTTGTTTGATACTTGTGATGGTTGGTTTTTGTCAACTGGACATAAACTAGAGTCACCTGGAGGGGGAACCACTTCCTGAGTGCTGAAATGATAGATGTGTGCTGCCACACCTGACTGCATTACATATTTTAATGACTATTCTAGATATCATTGTTCAGCTGCAACCTCCAGCTCATTCCTGCTTGATCTGGAAAGCCCAACTCCTCTCTCTCCTAACCCTGCCCTCGCAGAGAATCTCCAACAAGGAAAAGGCTCCAAAGAGCCCAGTTCTGAACTCTCAGCAGCCGAGACAGCTCCTCCCCTGAAGTTGCCAGTAGCCCCAGACCCCGCCTAAAGCGGTCAGCTTTTGACCATACTTGGGCACAAACCCAGCTTGTGGAGGGCACGTCATCACCCCTTTGCCTTAGAGGGTGTATATAAGCTCCCTGCTTTAGTTAGTGACTTCTAGGCTGGGGGCAGGGTGGGCAGAACTCACCCTAGAGCTGATTTGCTCAAATAAACCTGTACTTTCACTTCCTCACTTTGACTTGATCTGGCTTACTGCATTGGCGAAGAAGCCTATTATAGAGCTACAGAAAACCTATTAATTATAATATTTAATTTTTCACCATTCATAGTTTATATAAATACTGTACCACTTCATGTAATGCATAGACAAACCATGAGATCCCTAGCTCTTGTCTTTTGTAACATTCTAATGGTGTGTATTGTGGCTGCATACTTGAAGCTCTACAACCCTTCTTCCTGTTTTAGTTTCATGTATAATAAGGAAACTTAGAAGAAGAAAGTAAAAATAAGCTAGACCTTTGCATCTCCATACAGCTGGAATGCTGTTTCCTAGGTCCTGGTTTCTTCCTTGGATCTGAGATTTTTATCTGATATACACCCTGAAGTCTGAGTGCTTCCTGTAGCATTTCCTGGGAATGTGTGTTTTCAAATTTTCTCTCATTCGGGTTTATTTGAAAAAAAAATCCTTTGCTTGCAATTTGAAGGGATATGTTCAACAAATGTAGAATTCTGTGTTTACAGGAGAGAGAGAGAGAGAGAGAGAGAGAGAGAGAGAGAGAGAGAGAGAGAGAGAGAGAGAACTTTTCTCTTTTCCTTCCATCCTTCCAAGATGTCCCATGCACTGGCCTCCATCATTTCTTCAGAGTAAGCCTTGAAATACTCAGAACCGCCTACCTTCTTATGCACAAATCTAATGTTTATCACTCTTGTTTATGGAAAAATATTTGGCTTCGCTCAGTATCTTTTACCAAATTTAGCAGAGACATGAGGAAAGACTGTAGTTCTTTCCACGTTCCCCTTGATAAATGAAGGATTTAGAACAAGGGCAAAGATCACTATTCAACCCTAAATTTCCGGCTTTACCTTGGATTTGGAATGGAGGCCCCTAGGGTGTGGAAGAGTATCACTCTCTGACCCCGGGATGGATGTCCTCTAAGTGACTCTTTGGAGCTGAGATAAGAGGGAAATGCTGTCTTTGACGGGAAGTGTTTTTTAATCCCAGGTATATGGAAAAGCTGGGGTTGTGTCCAGCCAAAGAGGGGCTGGAATTCAGCCTCTAATGATCCAGAATCAAACTTCAAGAAGCTAAGCGCTCCCTCCGGAAGTGCTCTGCTCTGCCTAGATGAAAAGGGAGCGAGGCGGCACACCCACAGGTCTCAGTGGTGTGGTAAACACGGGACATGAACTTCAGAGAAAACAAAACACAGGGAAGGCAACCGTGGCTCTCTCTGAAAGGAAGCCTGCCCAGTGCCCTGCCCTGCAGACGCAGCATGGAGGGTTCCCCTGCATTTGTCTTTGGTGTCTTCTAACAAGCTTTTGATGTGAACTGCCCTGTTCCAGCATGCAATGTGCTTTAGGCTGTTAAGTGTCTATAAAAGCATAATACCCCTTCCTACCATGTGGTTTGGCTTGAAAAACCCTGGAGCAGAGTGCAGGCCTCAGGACCTGGGCCCAGGTGAGCCTGGTTTCCAGTCCTTACTGTGCCACACACAGTTGTGTGAGACCTTGACCGTGTGCCTTGCATGCTCTGCCTTAGGCCTCCTTGAAAGAAAGCAGACAGCCAATAATAAATACTTGTCCTCTTTTGCCAGTTTGTGTGGTAGCTCTGATGCTTGCCAGGATTTAGCTTTCTTCTCCTTCTAGACACGTGATTGTGTATGTTTCCAACCCACCCTCAAATCTGCATGGAATTGTGCCCTACCCAGTAAGATATGGTCATACATGATACTGCAATATAAGTATGCCATGTGAGTCTCTGTGCTCATTCTCCTCGCCATCCTCAGCTTATAGATAGCGCCAGAATGGCTGTCCAAACCAGTGCACCCACAATGGGCTTCTGTCTGGTCAATAAGTAAACCTGTGCTAGATTCCATGATTTGGGTTGCTTACCCAGTTAGCCTTGCTGAGGAGCCCTGTCTTCTAAGAAGTCAAAGGCAGTACCACTTGGTTGGATCACAGAAAGGATTGAATGAAATAAAGTAGGTAAAGTCCACGTGGATTTGGCCCCCACCTAATTCTGATCTTTCAGACAGAATCCTGAAAGATCAAACTGCCATCTCATTGCCTTTCTTTCAAGGAAAACACAAAGCTACATGGTATTTTTCTAAGTTGCTAAGCAAATTCTCTTGTCACTCTCCTCTGGGTCTGATCCTTCTGGGTTTCCAGCTGAAAGTGTCCTCTCTCCCAAATCTTTTGACTATCTCTTTACCCGCTTCAAGGACTTTGGTTATTAAAAAGCTAACAAGCAGTCCTAACACAGTGGGGTGCCTCCTTCATGAGAACCCCGAACTCTGCTAGAAAGTGTCACCTGATGTGGATGGTGGGCTCCCGTCCGGTCTAAAGGTAAGTGGGCCCTCCAGAGAGGGCCGTTGTCAGCCACGTGTTCCACCCCTTTGGTTTTGTAGTCAAGCTCAGAAAGATGATGTCACAGGGGAGTAGGGATCCAGACACTGCTTGGAAAGCCTTTCCCTCCATCCACTGTTTTCCGTTGCCTTGGGATTGACTTACCTGCTACCCAGAGGTGTTCACAGGGCTGCGTCAGGACTGCTGTGGGACTCCAAGTCTGAAGTAGAATTGCTACCCTGGGCACATTTCTCTCCCTTTGCCACTCTCAACTGCTGGGAAATTCTTTTTATTTTATTTTCCACTTTTACCTTCCTCAAGTTCATCATTTTTTCCTAACTGTGATGGCTAGTTTTAATGACAACTTGACACAGCGAGAGTCATTAGAGAGGAAGGAACTTCAATTGAGAAAATGCCTCCATAAGAATGGGCTACAGACAAGCCTGTAGAACATTTTGATGGGGAAGGGCCCACTATGGATGGTGCCATCCTTGAGGTGGTGATCCTGCGTGCTATCAGAAAGCAGGCTGAGCAAACCATGAGGAGGAAGTCAGTAAGCAGCACCCTCCATGGCCTCTGCATCAGCTCCTGTCTCCAGGTCTGTGCTGTTTGAATTCCTACCTTGCTTCCCTAAATAGACTATAATTCAAGATATGTAAGTCAAATAAGCCCTATCCTCCCTATTTACTGCTAATTGGAGGCATGAACCCACAAGAGCGGGTCCTAAAAATGAGGTGGGTTAAGGAAAGTCTCACACAATAACCAACTTCATTCAAAGCATCAGACAGTTTATACTCTGAGGGTTAAGAAGGGTCACCTGAGTAGAATTCCCATGAGTTCAGGCTGCATAAAACCATAAGAACAAGCTTCCTGTGGCAAAAACATGTTTTTTCATACAGTAAATATGAGTAAGAAGAGCTGAAGTAAACTCAGTCCTATGTACTACACCTGGGAGAAGAATGAAAACACATCCAAGAACAATCCCACGTCCTGAAGAAACAGATCGCAAGACTTGTATCTTGTTTTTTTACAAACACTTAAAAGTCTCTCACACAACTCTGATCTGACATCTCCCTGAGTTCCTCTTGGACATGGCGTTTCAATCATGGCAGCAGTAATCCCAACTAAAACACTGACACACCATTTTCTTGTAATTGTCAAGCCAAGGAGGGGTCCTTTGATGGGTGAGCCTCTAGCTATTATGATTTAGTTACTAAAAGATTTCTTAAGAACTACTAGGCAAGTATTAAAACACTAGAACAAGGGGAACGGAGAGGTGACTGCATCAATAAAGGACTTTCTGTGAAGAATGAAGGCCTGAGTTCAGATCCCCAGCACCCAGACAAGTCAGTGCAGCAGCATGTAACCCCAGGGCTTGAGAGGTGGACAAAGGTGGGTTCCAGGCACTCATTGGCCAGCTTGCCCATGAGATTCAAGTTCTGTGAGTGGCCTTTTTTCTCAAGGAATTACACAGGAGTAATTGAAGGAGACACTTGGCATCAACCTCTGGCATTCATGTGTATGTCCACATGTATGCAGTGCACGCTTAACCCCAGGAACACATCCATATACCACAATATACATATTTAATTACTTTTTTAAAATGGTGCACTTCTAATCATGAACTGATGGATGGATGGATAGACAGATTTGGCGGTATTGAAGATCACTTCCACTTTAGATTAACTCTTCCCCCTACAGATTGGCATCCTCAATGCCATAAATTTCTTATCATCTCCTACACACATTTCCTTCTTTCTCAGGTGTTGGGTGGGTGAGGAGCCTCTCTGGTTTAATCCTACAAGGCTTTATCTTACAATAAACTCTGCTTCTCAACCTAAGGCACTCGGAGGTGTAGATGCCATTTATTTTTTGGCAGCAGCTTCAGGGTCTTGGATGCTGAGATACCAGTTGTCCCCGGCCTGTCTTCCCTCCACAGACTGAAAGCAGACTTCCCTCCCTCTTCCAAGCTCGAGATTCCAAGATATTCTGACTAAATTACGTGCCCAACCTTTGCAACAAATGTTAGCTCATTTCAAGCCTTGTTGCTAACATTTAAAGTTAATTTTATTAGTGATTTATTTGACATTATATTGTTTTGTTTTCTATAATAATTGCATGTGATGCAAAATTCACTCACAAAAGGACTTGTAGTGAAAAGAAAGTCCTTCCTACCCTTGCCTTTAGCCACTGGGTTTTCCATTCCAGAGCAAAAAAGAAAAGAATACCAAGTCTTAACTTCAATATATATATTTTATATGAGTTTTTTTTAAATCTAAGCAATATATAGACAGTATTTGCTTATATCAATTGAAACAAGACAAGGTAGGCTTTCACCACCTCTCTAGTCCAGTTTCTTTCCAAGAGTAACCAGGTAGCAATCTAATATTGTCGTAGAATAAATCCATCTAGAATGTTTCTTTGCACCTACTACAAATACATACAGAAAACATTTAGGGTTGGTTTTATAGGAAGAGCTACATTATGAGAATCCTTCTACAGCTGTCATTGGGTAAATCAATGTCCAGTTCTGATGATGTGTCTCCGTTCTCTACTGCATCTGGCTCAAGCCTAAGGGAGGCCCTCATTTCCTCCAGATCCCAGTTCCTTGCTTCACTGCCATGGTTCCACTCACAAGTTTCTGTTTCTTTCCTGAGAAAGTGCCATTGGAGCTGAGTGGAGGAAGAGAGAGTCTGTGCTGGGGAGTTCATACTGAGATGAAGCCTGATATGGTCACAGGCAAGAAGACTGTCCTCATCGGTCATTAGCTGGGGAGATTAAACACATGATCTAGCTCAGCACTGCACACAGACACCAGAAGGCTTCCGGAGCTAGGGCACTCTACGTGAAGGCCATTTGCTACATTGTCAGGCAGCTGGGCCGTATCTTTGTTATTCTTTTTAATTGAAACATTGGCTCCCACACTGGGGAGGTAGTGAGGGAAATACCTTTTACTTTGAGCCCAAAAGGCAGGAGGCCAGTCTGCTACTGGAAAAAGAGTCCTTGAGGGATCATCTAAAGAGAAAGGCAAATGCTAGCACATCTAAATGGCCAGATCCAGTGTTGTGGGAATTCGGTCCACTCAGCCAATGGGATTGGGGTGACTAGCCCTATGTGGCGTGGTCTTGTCTGAGTATGTGACTGAATAAGAATGGAGGAGAGGGGTGACACTTGCTCTCTTGGGTGGCTGGAGCAGGAGCGAGCAGTGGAGAAGTGTGGCTTGCAACTGGTTCCCATCGCCCTTGGGCAGAACATCGGGACAGTGACAGTTGGATTAGCAGCAGCATCCACTTCATTCTGTATTTGTGAGTGTGCGATTCCCCTTTCATCCCTTAATGAATTAATGACCAGACTTCCGTGGGTTCACGCTTCACCCCAGTGAAAAGTCACTGTGACGGGACCAGCCATTTTGTTTAAACATTGTGCCTCACACTAATGATCACAATCTCCAGGAGGGAAGATGCTACTTCTGAGAAAAAGCTAAACCCTTGCATGGAATCTCATGGCCAAGAGACAGTTAGTTGAGCATTGCACACAGACATCTGAAGCTCCACGGAGCCAGGGCACCCTGCATCCAAAGCCACCTGCTGCACCGCACACAGCTAGACAACCTTTTGTTTGTAGGTGTGGTTCTGTTCTTGTTGTTTTATTAAAACACTGTTTTCTACTCTCATCTTTGGAATAACATGAAATATATTTAACTGCTTACATACTAAGAGCCGATTACATGCACAAAAAGAAGTCTATCAAATCTGAGAGCAGGTAATTGTCTTGGACATGACCAGACTGCCAAGGTACCTTAATTTTATCTAAGCACTGTCATTTGGATCTAAAGACATGAGCTTTTTTTCCTCATTAGCAAAGTTCTTTTTATTTTTCTTTAACTTTCATTCTTTTCTCATCCATTACATCCCAACCACAGTTTCCCTCCCTCCACTCCTCCCGGTCTCCAAAGACCAGATCAACTTCTTCTCTGTTTCCCTTAAAAAACAGAGCAGGTCCTCCAGGGATAGTCACCAAATGTGGCCTAACAAGATACAAAAAGACTGGGCACAAACCCTCATATCACAGCTGGATGTGCCAACTGAGTAGGGGTCCCAAACACAGGTAAAAATGTCAGAGACAACCCACTCCCACTGTTAGGAGTTGCACAAGAACACCAAGCTACACAATCCTAAGGCACGTGCAGAGCTCCTGGCTCAGACCCACGCGGGCTCCGTGTTTGCCGATCAGTTTCTGTGAGCCCTGCTTCGTGGATTCTGTGTCCATGTTCTCATGCTGTCCTTGACCCCACTGGCTCCTACAATTCTTCCTCTCCATCTTCTATGGGGTTCCCCTGGCTTCGCCTGGTGCTTGGCTCTGGCTTTCTACATCTGCACCCATCAGTTGATAGATGACAAAGTTCTTAAGAATGCTGCTACTATTGATTATTGTGTGGGTCTCCTAGATGGCATTTCAAAAAATTAAATGTCTTTCTTTTTGCTGTATCTCCATGGGAAAGAGGATCAAGGCTCTCCTTTGGGTTATAATGTGTTTAGCAAAGCAGACTTCTAAGAAATGGCCAGTTGTGACCCAGCTCTTGCTCCCCATCACTTTCAGGGTCATTGTTACTCATCTCATTTCAATTACAGGATCTCTTTGGCTCTGCTGTTGATTTGTTATGGAGTGTGAGCTTGTGTTCTTTCTAGAGTGCAGCTATCCACAGAGTGAAGAAGGTTACACTTCCCATGCCTATGCCTTACCTATGGAATGCTTACCTATGCCATGCCTAAAGTAGACTTGCAGCAATCTGTGCTTAGCATATAAACCAAAGAACATGTTTTCGTATGCAAGCCAAAATATCAGATCCCATGAAATGCACATTTCTCTTTTTTTTCTGTTTTTTTTTTTTTTTTTTTTTTTGGTTTTTCGAGACAGGGTTACTCTGTGTAGCTTTGCGCCTTTCCTGGGACTCACTTGGTAGCCCAGTCTGGCCTCGAACTCACAGAGATCCACCTGGCTCTGCCTCCCGAGTGCTGGGGACATTTCTCTTTAAGAGGCACAAATCTTCAATCGGGAATGTGAATAAACGTTGTGTTTTATAAAAGAATGTCATCTGGCTAACTTCAGGATAACCAGAAACTCATTTAAGGTGATATGTGGCTTTCACTTGATTGTGTGAATCAGGCAATCCAAGCTGCTTTCCGCCAGTGTTTTATTTCTCTTAGCTCCAAACAGCTCTGGGAACCTGCTCCGCTTCAGCCAATCCGCTTCAGCCAAGCCGACTGGCCAACTTGCGGTGGGACCGCTGCCAGCTCAAGGTCGTGCTTGTTGGGGTGCAGCCTGGGAAGGGCTGGACAAGAACTACGCCCTTCTGTCTCTGTGTCCTGCGCCTGCTCCTTCTCAGCCTCCCTCCCTCCCCCCAGCATTTGATGTTACCATTGACTTTTCTCTCTTCTGTGACTTCAGTTTTATCAGACTGTGGCCAGCAAAATGGAGTTATTGATCATTTTGTTCTTTCTTTTTATTTCTTTCTTTTTTTCATTTTTCTTTATTAAGAAATTTTCTACTCACTCTACATACCACCCACAGATCCCACCTCCTCCCACTTCCCACCCCCCAGCCCTTCCTCACAAGCCACCCCACATCTCCACATACCCCAAATCGAGGTCTCCCATGGGGAGTCAGCAGAGCCCAGCACACTGAGCCTAGGCAGGTCCAAGCCCCTTCCCACTGCACCAAGACTGTTCAAGGCACCACACCACAGGCACTGGATTCCCCAAAGACTGCCCATGCACCTGATCTGCCTGCCTGGGTGCCCCCCAAACAGTTCGAGCCAAACAACCATCTTACGTATCCAGAGGGCCTAGTCCAGTCCCATGGGGGCTCCACAGCCACCGGTCCACAGTTCACGTGCTTCCACTAGTGTGGCCGGTCATCTCTGCACGTCCTCCCTTCATGATCTCAACCTCCCTCGCCTGCAGTATCTCTCCTCTCTCTCATCAATTGGATTCCCGGAGCTCAGCCTGGTGCCTGGCTGTGGATCTCTATATTGGTCTCCATCAGTCACTGGACAAAGGCTCTATGATGACAGCTAGGTTATTTGCTAGGCTGGTCACCAGAGTAGACTGGTCCAGGCACCCTCTGGACCAGTGCCAGCAGACCAAGGTGGGATCAACCTTGTGGATTCCTGAGAGCCTCCCCAGCACCCTGCCTCTTCCTATTCCCATGATGTCCTCATCTATCATGGTATCTCCCTCCCTGCCCTCCCACTCTGTCCCTGTTCCAGCTTGACCCTCCCATTTCCCTATTTTCTCATCCCCCACTTCTTGTCCTCTGCATGTCCCACACCCAGTCCACTCCTGTAGATCTCATCCACTTCTCCTTCACAGAATCCTTGGCATTCTTTACTCACATCTATGTATGAGTGTTTCACAAGTATGTCTATCTGTGTACCATGTGTGTGCCTGGTGTCCACAGAAGCCAAAAGAAGGCATCAGATCTTCTTGGACTGTCCCCATGGACAGTCATGAGCTGTCATGTTAGTGCTGGGAACCAAATCAGGCTCCTCTGGAAGAGCAGTCAGTATTCTTCACTGCTAAGAAGGACCACTATCTCCTAAACTCCTCTCTTCTTTAGGAATGCAGCCATTCTATTAGGGCCCACATGAATCTCCAATATCAATATTTGAACCTGTAATTATATCTGCAAATATCTTAATTTCAAATAAAAAACCATTCATAGGGATGAGAAGGGTCAGCCTATCTTTTAGGAGGACACAATTCAAACCACAAAGGAAGAAAGACCTGGAGTTGGTGCTCAGATGTTCTTAACCAGCTTGAAACTTTGGGAATTTCATCTCATCTGCAAAGTCCTGCCTGGGTCATCCTCACCGCCCCCCAGATCATCTACTTCCTTGGATCTCTTCTTCACATGATGAAACCCGTGTGACAAGTAGAGCTGCTTGTCCATCCTGTCCTCTTTGCCCTGGCACTGGGGTTAAGCTCTGTGCTCAAATCTCCCAGCTCTGTTCTTGTGTGTGTTGTCAGTGTTGAAGACAGATTGCCCAGTGCCTGCAGCTGGAGCACTACTGTGGTGTCCTGAGCACCTAGTGCTGGCAGCAGAGGGAGTTCTTCAGATGCTCTCTGGGATTCACCACCCCTGCATACTTGGAACATTCTTCCTCCTCACAAAGATTAGGGCATTCAGGTTTCCTTGCTGTAGATGGCCATACCAGACCTTTGAGGAAAGGGGTTAGGTTTAAAGTTGTGGACTGGAAGACTAAGCTGTCTTCCCCAGGTTGATTCCCTGGTCTTCTAATTGAGCGGTTTAGTGCTACTCTCTTGCAGCTTCTGTCACACAGGTGCATCATCCCACTGTGCGTCCATCCCTCATGTCTATTATGTACTCTCCTTCACCCTGTCATAGATAGGCCGACATACCAATTGGTTGATATATTTATGATTTTTGATGTATCTACCTTTTAGAATGCAAAAAGGTCATACCTACTTGGGAAGGACCCCTGGGTGTTCTCTTCCCCCTCTCTCTCCCCTTTCTCTCCCCTACCCCCTCTCTCTCTCACCTTCTCTCTCTTTCTCTCCCCACTCTCCCTCTCTTTCCCTCCCTCTCTTCCTCTTTCTCTCTTCCCCTCTCTTTCTCTCCCCCACTCTCTCTCTCCCTCTCCCTGCACTAAATCTCTGAGGTTTCCATAGCAATGAACTCATCCTGACCAGAAGTTGGTCCCTTGCGACACTGCATAACAAAACCTTGAGGCATTTCCATAGCATAGCGACTGTAAGTCACTGAAGACAAATACTAAAGACGAAGATGTTGTGGCTCCATGTATAACAAAACAGTAACAAAACTGTTTCTAAATATTTCTGCCTGACATGAGGAGATGGCACCATAGTGCAGTCTATCAGTGGTTCTGGAGAAAGTTGTTGGAAAACAGAGAAACACAAGATGGGCATTCCAACTCTCCAAGTCCCTGATCCAAAGTGGTCCCAAACTGAGAGCTTTTGGAGCACCAGCATTGTGTCACAAGAGAGACAGTCCATACCTACCTCCAAGAGATGAGTTGCATATAAAATACACGAACACTAAAAGTATTCCAAAACATTGCTTTCAGGGGGCCTGGGGTATGGCTTCCAGTGGATAAAGCACTAGCTTCTCAAGTGTAAAGACCAGAATTCAGATCTCCAGAACTATGGTAAAAACTGAACAGCACTGACAGGGATGCCTGGATCGAGATGGCCAATTAGCAAAGTCAGTGAGTGCTTGGTCCAGTAACAGAGAGACAATAAATAAAATGGAGAGTGGTAAAGGAAGACGCCCAATGTCAACTTCAGGCCTACACACACACACACACACACACACACACACACACACACACACACACACACACACTTGTATCTGCACATATGCAAACGGGCTTATACACACACTTGTACCTACATGCACATGTGCACACACACATATACACACAAATAAAATTGCATCCAGCTTATTGCATAAGGTGTACATGAAACGTAAGTGAATCTCATGTTTGGACTTGGATCTAATCCTCAGGTGGATGGTTAATCTTCACTGTTGAATTTGGACCCTCTAGGAAAGACACTTCTCTGCATGTCTGTCAAGGGAGGACCCACCCCGTGTCCAGGTAGCACCATCCCAGGGCCTCTGTTCCCAGACTGAACAAACAGATAGAGAGTAGAGTGCAGTGTGGGTGCTGGTGTCCCCTCTCTGCCCCCTGAGTGCCAAGGCAGTGGGACTAGCCTTACGGTCCTGACACCACGCCTTCTGTGTCATGGTGGATTTTATCTCCCCAAACTGTGAGCCAGGAAAAAAGAAAATAAACCTGTCAAGCTGCTTCCTGTTAGGTATTTTGTTACATCAGCGACAAAGACAACAAAAACACCAAGATGTAGTGCAGTTATGTGTATGGAAATATTCCAAAATATTCTGAAACGCTCCGGGTCCCAAGCATTTTAAATAAGGTATAATTGTTATACAACCATAGCACGAATTATAAGAAAGAGATGAGCACAGAAAGAAATGACAAGGGAAGATGGAAAAGGATGGAGGTCCCCCCAGTGGGAATAGAAAACCTGGTTTCCTCTGGACGCAGTTACAAGCAGGTTAAAAAGACACAGGCTCTGCTCCCAATCAGAACAGAGACGCTGCAGAAGCTGCAGGATGCCTTTGTTGTCACATTCATGAGAGAGGCTTCCTTTTGTTTATAAAATGATCGCTATTTCATTTACTAAGTCATGTTTTATTTAGTGTGTGTGTGTGTGTGTGTGTGTGTGTGTGTGTGTGTGTGTGTGTATGCCTCACCATGTGTATGTGCACCATGTATGCATAGGTGACTGCAGAGGATAGAAGAGGGCCTCTGATGCCCTGAAACTGGAGTTACAGGAAGTTGTGAGATACCCAGTGTGGGTTCTCAGAACCAAACTCAGATCCTCTCAAGAGCGGCAAACACTCTTAGCCATTGAGGCCATCTCTCCAGCCACTAAATAATATTTTTTCTCAAACTCATAAAAAACTGAGTTTGTGAGAAAATCAAGTCAACTGAATTCAACAGTATGACTTTCTCCTAAGAAAAATGAGATGGGCAATTGGGCTTTTTCACCTTTGTCAGAACAAACTAAGATTATGTGCCTAACAAGATGAAATGAGCTAAGAGTTGAATAAATTCTTAAAGGCACAGTGTAGGCCAGCATAACAGTTATTAAAGATGCCCAGCTGCTGGTGGCGTCTATAGTCAGTGTCACAAGTTTCTCCACAGACTTTGACAAGAAGATAAAGCTTTTCTGACAGCAAAACATTCTGAGAGAGTCTGGGTTTACAAAGGAGTCAGTCACCTGTGTTTACCGGGAGAGAAAAACGAGCTAAGGCCACCAGCGGGTACTCTCACCTTTAAAATCCTGTTAAAAATGCTAAGCCAGAAGCATTTCCTCAATTCATCCATTCCCTAATATTTTAGATTGAGTCTTGGTCTTCCAAGTGCATTTCATCAGTAGCAAATATCTGTATGTCTCTAATCATGCGCAAACAGAAACAACCCACTTTAGTGTTGGCTCTGAAGATTTTTATATCAAGCTTCAAGCTTGAAGAGGTCTAATTCAAGGCTCAGGACTAGAGCTGTTTGGAAGAGTCTAAGCTCTGTCTCAGGTGTGAAGAATGTACCAAAGCTGCCCAGGTGCAATACAATGTGGGATTGTTCCATTGTTCAAGGAACAATATAGCATCATAGGATTGGTTCACTGTTGGAGGAGTAATGTGGCCCAGGCCTTTGTTCTTTAAACCTCCACATAGCCTGTTTGAATTCAAGAAGTCTGAGAATGAGAGGAGCAGGGGCTGGCAGCTCTGCCTCCCACACACCAGAGTGAACAGACTCCAGGTGTTGTTGGTCTTGATGTTAAAAACACAATTTTGTTGTAGGGATTTCATCACCTGATTATATAACCTCTAGTAAGACTATGGTATATATCATTCTAGGCTTTTCTTTTGTGTTCGTTTATACATTTCCAAAAATGGTGTTGTGTAGTACATGTATTTTGAGACTTCTTCAAGTTTTTGAAACTTTATCTAAGTCTGTGCTCTACAGCTCTCATAATCCTGTAGTTGTGTTGTCTGTAACAGCAATAGCCAAATGCATAATGAAAACCTGTCCAATAAACACAGCACTTTATAAAACACTCCCAACCTAGAAAACCATGTAGAGGCAAATACTACATATACCACTTTTAAAATTTATGCTGTACGTCTTTTCAAAATCCAAGCAGGAAATAGCTTTCTAGGCATTTTCTTTCAATATCTCTAAACATTTAGCCATAGACTAGAGAGTACAATCCAACGTATAAACCAGGAAAACGCACACTTAGAAACTCATGTCTTTAGAAGAGTTTAAGAAATAGGT
This sequence comes from Peromyscus leucopus, assembly GCF_004664715.2. Taxonomy (NCBI): domain Eukaryota; kingdom Metazoa; phylum Chordata; class Mammalia; order Rodentia; family Cricetidae; genus Peromyscus; species Peromyscus leucopus. The sequence goes on from NC_051075.1 coordinate 1,819,742, forward strand.
AGGTTACTATAAGGTACAGACTATTTCAAGCAAAATGACCTCAAAGGCACCTCTGAAACATTTCAGGAAGTTTAAGCAGCTTGACTGGAGAAGAAATTGAGGCTTGAGGACTTGGGGAACCAATTGGATGTTTTTTAATGTTTTTATTTTTTCAAACTTGAGAGAAAGTGGAGTCTTTGGGATGAGAGCACAGATCATTTTTCCTGTGAATGCAAAACCAACATCCACTAGATCCTTAGTCTCTTCAACATAAAATGGTTCTGCATGATCACAGTGACAATACTTCTAGCCACAGACAAACCTATGACTGTCTGTGGGTGGAGAGGGATGTCTCTTTATCACTTAGTATTTCTGGGTGGCAGTCGCTGCCCAGAAGTCCATGAGCAGTGACTGACCTTGACCCTGAAGGGCACGACTGCTTAGGTTATTTTAAAAACAAAATCAGATCCGACGTTTTACACTATGAGAGAAAACTCCTTTCAAAGGAACACCACAGCATTCTTAACAAAAAGGGGCATCTCTTCCCCCCATAAATTACAGGCAGCAAAGCCCCCCTTATGTTTATGTATGATGAGTTTCTGAAAATGTATTTGAAGTCAAATGCCTGAAAGTCAAAACGTAGGCATGTTTAGCAAGTTCTGCTTCCAGAGAACTCAAAAACACTATAGAATCTATAAATGTAACTAAGGCATGATTTGTTGCTTAAGCATACATGTAACATGATTATTTAATTTATTAAAAACAATGAATATTAAAGACAGGCAATAAAAATGTATATATTGAGGTAAGCCCCAACTGCCAATCATCCAGCACTGGACTTCTGTAGAGGTGGGGGAGGATGGGCTTGTAGCAACTGTATTTAATGGCATCAGATAAGTTTTCTTGAAATTGTTCTCAAGAGAAAGTTGCATGCCAGCCATCTTCTCCTAGCCTTCTGTGAGGTGCTAGGCCTGCACAGTCGGACACAGCTCCTGGCATTGGATCACTGACAATCGTTTCTACTTCTGCAGCCACTGTTTCCTCTGTCAACACACATGGTGGTGGTATTGCCACATGGTACCTGGAGTCTCTGCCTGGGTCTTTTTTTCCTGCAACTGAACTCAGGGGCAAGAGTGCAGTGTCCATGGAGCATTCAACCGAAGTTAACTTGGACGCACCTGACCAGTTTATCAGTGGAATCGGCACTTTTGTTTTTCTGTCTTCTCATTTTTACCAGACAAGAGTAAACTATCATAGACACTGGAATAATTGGATAACAACAGATGGACAACTATTGCCAAAAGTAGAACCTTGGGAGGCAGGAGGAAGCCACATAACAGAGCTTAGAACTTGGTAATTGGCAGGAGAACATATATTCTAGTAGCAGAGCTCAGAAGATCCACTATGTTATAATCTGGGACCATGTGAAGTCGAGGAGGACCCGAATCTCTGAGGACTGCTGCTTCTGCCATCAGATGTTGCAGTTAGCCCAGGGGACAGTGCCTAAGTTAGTTGTTCACAGAACTTGCCGAGTATGCTTTCTTTCCTGGGGAGTATTCAATTGGACTGGGCCTGCCTTGCAGGAGTAGAGCTGTAACAGAGGGAAGGGACAAGAGGGGATGAAACAGGCAACTGCTGTGATGGCGCCTCCAGCTCCTGGATGTAGACGGTCCTCCTCGCAGAGCCGTTTCCCTTAGAGAAAATGGCCAGAAAGAGCCCTGAGCAAGGCAGGGGTATAGAACTGGATGTTATGGGTAAAGTGAGACTTGCATCCACCCTACCTCCTTCCCCGTGGCTTCTTGCAATAAAAGCACTCAAACACTTTCTCTATGTGCTGGGTGACCCATGGTGTTGGCACCAGACCTGTATTCTAACCTATGGAAAATAGAAATACTACTTTGGGAAAATAATTGACTGCAGGTAAGAAGGAAATCAGAAGTGCCTTTCTCAGTGCCAACAGAACTTGCCTTTGCTGCTGTATGTGCCTCCATTGTGCTGCTGAGAATCCCAGGAGAGAAGGAGTATAGCCACGGATTAAAGTCTCATTTGCTGACTAGTAAGTTTTCCGTAAGGGGCCAAAGTGAAAATAAAAGGATTTCACTGGGCTGAACTAGGGAGCCAGTGCTTACCACCTGGGCTAGAGCAAAGTAAGGAGAGGAAAGAAGGACATATCCAAGCCCTCTCACCACCCATGCTCACAACCTCCATCCAGTGGAGGGTTCCAGGCCCCAGTTACAAACCAAGTTCCAGAAGCTCTCCACACCCCAAATTCACTCCCAGTTGGGGTTGACCTCGTGCCCTGAGTACCTCCATACCCCATATATACCCTTATATCTATGATGTAATGTAGGATCCATTACTTCCTGGTCTTCAGGACAAACAAGTGCCCGGCCACACCCACTGAGGAGATAGCCTTCCCTTTAAGTCATCCTTCAGGTATGCCAAGCTATGGCATCTCATTCATGTTAGAGAGAAGTCAAATTTGGGATGCTAGCTCACTGACTACTCAGTACTTGAACTGCCCGTGTGGTTCCATTGGTCAGATTTAGCCTATTTATCTTCTGCCTACAGTACTTCTTCCAGGTCAAAGAACCTGAGGACTCTGTCACTATCACCCAAGACCACCCACAACCTCTAAAATCACCCCCATTATCTGGCAACGCAGTTCTGGGGGCAAACATATTCCAAAGAATGTTTTAAACCATTACCTGGCAACAAACCCACCTCAGTGAAGGCCTCTCTTGCCTTCAGTTTAGATGTGGCCTCATAATGGCCCGGGTCTATTTGAAACCTACAGGAGGTAGTGATTCCCTGCATTGTTTCATAGGACTCTGCTCTGCCCATGGCTCACAGACTCATACTTCACTGTGCAAGACAGGGTGCAGCCAACCCTGAAAGAGTTGCAGCAACTATGGTCTAAGGAGTTCAGGGGCATTTGTACAAGATCTGCTTTTCCATATTTACATCACAAAGTTGTGAACAGTACACTTAGCCTGACAAGAAAGGAAATCTTTTTCTGGATCTTAAGGTTACAGCTTATATTGTTTGGTGAGGCTCAGTGAAGCACAGTGGGGGTCATGGACCAGTTCTGTGATGTAACTGACATTGCGTGGACAGTAGAGCCAAGTGGGTCGTACTGTTTCAGTCTAAGCAGATTCCTGACAAACATTGTCCCTAACAACAGTGCTGCTACCTCGTTCTCAGAGGGAGATATGGAATTAGACAAAAAGGACATGCTTCACAAGAATGGAGGTGAAGAATATGGTTCCTGGAACAGGTCAGGAAGAGTCAGTCCTGGACACAATGAAGAACCATCATTGTGTTACAGAGAAATGTTAAAGATACTTCACTAACACTTCCTTACTCATTATTTAAATCTTCATGAGTAAAAACTACACTGACCATGGACCTGTGCATCTTCTGAGTATTTTTAGAAAAAAAATTGTTTAGCTATGGGGCATCATAACATGTGTGCCTGCAGCTCTCATGTTGGAATAGTAGCTCTAGGTCAGTGGTTCTCAACCTTCCTAATGCTGTGACCCCCAAACATAAAATTATTTCATTGCTACTTCATAAATAAGTTTGCTACTGTTATGAATTGTAATGTAAATACCTGTAAACACCTGATATGCTGGATTTCTGATATGTGACCCTTGTGAAAGGGTCATTCGTCCCCAAAAGTGTCATAACCCACAGGTTGGGAGCCACTGCTCTAGAGCCAGAGGGTGCCATGGGACTTTGCTGGCCCAGCTTTGCCCTCCTTCTACATCACTAAACAGCCTTACCACCATAACCTTTGCAGACCTCCAGCAACAATCTTATCAAGTCCACTCAAGTTACTGCAGCTACTCAGAAATCCCTATCATCCCAACTCTGATGGTCATATGGCTCTGTGTGTTCCCTAGGCTGACCCAATGTCACACCCAGTTCCAACTCCCAAACCTGTGACTTCCGGTCCAGATCTGCTATGATTAGGGTACGTGTTCTTCAGAGGCCCGTGTCTAAAAAAGGATTGGTCCCCAAGGAGGTGCGATTGTGAAGTAATGGTAGAGCCTGTGAGAAGTGTTTAGGTCATTAGAGCATGCTCTTTACTGGGTCTAGGGCCATGAAGTAAGCAGTTTTACTCTGCTACCCACTCACCACCATGACCGCCTGGGACCCTATCAGAGGACTAAAAGAAATGGGCCAGCCTATTGTGAGTTGGTCCTTTGAAACGGTAAGCAGCCTTCCCCCCTTTTAAGTAGAATACCTTGTCTTCTCTAATTTTTATGCAAATCTAATATACTTTAAACATATTCCCACCACTTTCCTTATCTCCCTTCCTCACCCATTTGACCCCTTTACAACCCTAGACAACATTGCTCCTGCTTTCATGCCTTCTGTATGTATCTACATAAGATTTGACCATTAATGAAAGGAAACGTGATATTTGTGTTTCTTTCTGAGACTGACTTAATTTGCCTAGTATGATTATCTCCAGCTGCATCCATTTTTCTTCAAATGACATGTTTCTTCTTTATAGCTGAAAAACATTCCACTGTGTATGTATACCATACTTTCTTTCCTAGTTGGTCTCATCAATACGATGTTTTGAATGATGCTTTGATAAACAGACTGCAAAAATCCCTGACGTATGTTAACTTGGAGTCATTCAAGTAAATACCCAGGAGTGCTAGTGTTTGGTCACATGTCAGAACTATTTTTAGTTTTTTGAGGAACTTCCATACTGATTTCCACAGTGGCTACGCCATTTCACAGACACACCAGCAACGTGTTTGTGTCTGCTCTTGTCTGCATCCCCACGTGCATTGGTTGTCATTTCTCTTCTTAAAAACTGCCATTCTGACTGGGGTAGGAGAGAATCTCAACACAGTTTGAATTCGCATTTCCCTGACGGCTAGAGAGGAACACTTTCCCATGCTTATGGCTCATTTCCACTTCACATTTCGGAGCTTCTGCTCATTCATTAGCTCCTTTATAGACTGGGTGGTTTGGTTTCTAATTTCTTTTTATACTTCTTTGCATATCCTAGGTATTAATCCCCTAGAGGTACAACTTGTGAAGATTTCCTCCCACCCTGTAGGCTGCCATGTACTTCCCTCAATTGCTCCCTTGGTTGTATGGACGCTTTTTAATTTAATGGAATTTCACTTGTCAATTGTTGTCCATGTTTCCTGAGTGTCTAGCCTTGCCTAGGCTGATACAATGAAGTGTTTCCCTCACTTTTCATCTGTCTGTTTCAGAGTTCAGGTTTTACATTAAGATCTTTGGTCCATTTGGAGTTGACTTTCACAGAAAGTGAATAATACGTGTCTAGTTTCATTCTTCTGCATGTGGATACCGACTCTTGCCGGACTATTTTTTGAAGCTACTCATTTGTCTCCAATGTGTTGTTTGTTAGGTTTTGTTTTGACATCTCTGTCCAAAATCAGATGGCTGTAACTGTGTGAGTTTGTATCTGTGACTTTCATGTTGTTCAATTGACCTATTTTTGTTCCAGCACCATCCTGTCTTGTCACTATGGCTCTGGAGAAGAGCTTGAAACCAGGTATGGTGGCACCTATGTCATTGTTCTCTTTGCTCAGGACCTCACTGGCTATCCAGGGTCTTTTGTGCTTCCACATGAGTCTTAAGATTATTCTGTTCTATTTCTGTGAAGAATGAAATTGGAATTTTAATGGGGTTGTATCTTCACAGTATTAATTCTTCCAGTCTATGAGTATAGGAGGTCTCTCCGTCTTCTAGTATTTTCTTCCATCTTTTTCTTTGATGTTTTAGTTTTCATTATAGAGGTCTTTCACTCCTTGGTTAAGTTTGGGAGTGGGGTATTGTTTTTGTTTGTGGAGGCAATTGCAAGTGGACTCATTTTTCTGATTTCTTTCTCAGCCTGCATGTTTCTGGTGTAGAGGAGGGCTAGTAATGTTCTATGTTCGTTCCGTGTCTTGGCACTTTGCCGAAGTGTTCACCAGCTCTAAGTATTCTCTGGCAGAGTGTTTAGGTCTCATGTATAGCACCATTATCATCTTAAAATCAGGATGCTTTGACTGCTTCCTTTCCTTTTGTGTCCTTTTTATTTCTTAGTCTTGTCTGTAGCCAGAAGTTTCTGCAGCCTGCCCAGCCCATGGTACCTCAGCCACAACCACTTATAAAATAATCATTCAGAGGCTTAATATTAATTACTACTTGCATGGCCTATGGCAGGCTTCTTAATCTATGTTTTGCCACATGTTCTGTGGCTTTACCGGTCTGTTGGCATCTTGTTCCTTGGGCAGCAGGCAGGCTACTCCTTTCTTCTACCTCTCTCTCCCTTGGATTTCCCACCTGCCTCTAAGCTGCCATGCCATAGGCCAAAGCAGCTTATTTATTAACCAATGGGAACAACATATATTCACAGTGTACAGAAAATGGACACCTTTGTCATGTTCCTGACATTTTCATTTTAGTGGAAATGATTTCAGTTTTCCCCGTTTAGCTTAATGCAGTCTATAGATTTGCTTTATATAACCTTTATAATGTTGAGCTATGTTCTTTCTATTCATATTTCTTCAGGATTTTATAATGAATGGATGTTAAATTTTGTAAAAATTTTTTAGTGTATCTGTTAAGATAATCATGATTTCTGTCAAGTCCATTTATTTATGATATTAAACTTATTGACTTTGCATATATGCTGAGGCATCCCTCAATCTCTGGACTGAAGCCAACAATTTGCAAGTATTTATTGAGACTCTTTGCATCTATGCTCATCAGGTCTATGTATTGGTCTATAATACCTATAATTTTCTCTTTTGCTGTTCTGACTTTTTTCCTTCTGAGTGGTCTCACCTTGAAGTCTGTTTGAAGTCCATTTTGTCAAATATTATAAGAGTCAATCCCTGCTTGTTCTCTAGTTCCATTTTCTTTCTTTGTTTTTGTTTTTGTTGTTTTGTTTTGTTTGTTTGTTTGTTTGTTTGATTGATTGTTTTTCCAGACATTATTTCTCTGTGTAGACTTGGTTGTCCTGGAACTCATTCTGTAGATGAGGCTGGCCTCAAACTCACAGAGAGTCACCTGCCTGTGCCTCCCAAGTACTGGGATTAAAGGTGGGCATTACCACTGCACAGCTCCATTTTCTTGAAGTAGCTCTTTCCATCTCTATACCTTAAGGTTACATTTATCTTTGATGGTAAGGTATGTTTCTTGGGAGCAACAAGTAAATGGATCCTTTGGAACATGTTTGTGAAATGAAAATATATTTATAACATTTTCCCTTCCCTTCCCCCCCCCAACCTTTCTCATGCCTCACCCCATTCCCTCTCAAATGTGTGGACTTTTCCCTTTAATTGTAGTTGTTACACACACACACACACACACACACACACACACATACACACACACATACACATACACACACACACATACACACACACACATACACACACACATACACACACACATACACATACACACACACACATACACACACACACACACACACACACACACGCATATATATATATTATGCAATTTGTTCAATCTATTTAGTGTTACTTGTGTGTATATATCTCAGAGCTGACTAATTGGTATTGGATAACCAGTTAGGGGGCTCATCCCTGGGAAAGACTACTTTTCCAACTCATAGCATTCATTAGATGCCTGTAGTTGTCTGTCTAGAGTTGGGGCCATCTGAGATTTCCTCCTTCCGTGTTAGCATGTATATGGATGCTGTCCTTGCTCAAGTGTTTAGGCAGCCATATTGTTGGGTATCATGGATGAAGCTTCCTTGCCATTTCTAGGAGATACAAGCTCACAGCAGACTTCCTTACACTCTTCCTGTGTTCCATTCTGTCATGAGCCTTAGGTGCGGTAGTTGTGATATAGATGTAACCATTGGGGTTGGGCACTTCATGGTCAGTTAGCTGTTCTCTGCATTTTGGTCAGTTGTGGTTTTCTGTTATGGTCTTCATCTACTGCAAAGAAAAGTTCCTTTGATGAGAAGTAAGAGCTACACTTGTCTGTTGGTATCTAATCTATTAGTCTATGTGTTTGGATTGGGGAATTTAGTCCTTTAATATCCAAAGTTATTATTGAAGGATGTATTAATTCCTGTCATTCTGATAATTTTTATAGTGTTTACTGTCCTCCTATTCCTCAGTCATTTAGCTGTTCTTCTAACATGATCTCTTTTTTCCTGTAGCACTATGGATGTGTTCATCTTCCTCCAGGCTGAAGGATTCACTCAAGTATCTTCTGTAGGACTAGTGGCCATGAATTCTTTCCATGTGTTTTTATCATAGAAAGTTCTTTCTACTTCAGTTATGACAGATAGTTTTATTTAATTCACTAGTGTGGGTTGGCAACTATTATCTCTGAATTCTTGAAACATATTATTTTCTGTTCCCCTAGATCTTAGGGTTTCTGTTCAGAAATCTGTGTGACACTGATGGGTTTGCCTGCACACATGACTTCATGTTTTTCTCTTGAAACTTTTAGTGGTTTTCTTCATTCTCTGAAGGTAGTATTTTAGCTACAGTATGATGTGGAAAAGTTTTTTTCTAGTCTTATCTGTTTAATGCTCTAAAGACTTCCTGTATCTGGGTGGTCACCTCTTTCTCTACATTTGGGACTTTTGTTTATTTGGTTGGTTGGTTGGTTGTTTTTTTTTCCTTACAATGGTTTAATTAAGTATATTGTTTATGACTTTAGCTGAGATTATTCTTGTATTTTCATGATTCATAAATTTTATCTTTTAATGATATCTCATAGAATTCACATGTTGTGCTCCTATTTTCTTATTATTTTATTCTTGTCACTATCTAAATATTCAAATGCATCTCTCTTGTCTTCTATCACTGATATTCTGTCTTCCACTTGATCCATTTTATCTACTGAGTTTCTTATTTGACTTACTATAGTTTAATTTTTTTAAATTTCAATATGATTTTTTCAGTATTTATATTTCTTTTGTGAATTTCTGATTCACATCTTCTATTGACTATGTCCTTCAGCTTCTTGTTTGTATTTTCTTTAAATTCATTTAGGAATTTGTTTGTAGCCTCTTTCATTTTGTTAAATATTCATAATCACTTTAAATTCTCTGGGATTTAATCAAACTTGTTCCCATTGGGATCCATTACTATGTAATTGGAATTTTTTTCAGGTGGGGTAATATGTCTTGATTTTTCGTGTTTTTTATATATTTCTGCTTTGGGACTTATCATCTGGGGTTATTTTATTGATTGGCTTTTGACAACTGCTGTAGAGTCAATGTGCACATGTCAGAAGTTAATCGCTAAGTGTCAGGTGTGATTCCCCCATATTACTCCCAGAGTAGAATATTATCCCCAGAAATAACCAAAACTCCTATTTAGGCCCGTGTGCAAATGCCATACTAGCCAGTTAAAACACTCGTCCCTTTAACTTCAACAACTGTTGAAGAATAAAGGAACAAGATGTAGACTAGTAAGTTTGTTATTCAGATCTGGAGTGGAAGGGTCGAGTAAGGCTAAAGATTGGTATTAGGCCAACTGAGAAGGCAATGTTGTGGAACGGTATCTAGAGGGGGGACGTTTGGGACACTGTTATGGTCCACATGATTTAAGGATTAGTAAATGGGAGGTTGTAGCTGAGAAGTAAGGAGAGAAGGAGATGAAAAGGTAATTATATTTTTTTAAATCTACACCTTCAGCATTCGTTCCAACCTCTCCACCTGCTGCCCCCACTCAGACTCTGCTCGCTTCGCTGCCAGTGCCCCGTCCCTCAAACTGTGTCGTCATCAGCTGGGTCTATAGTTCCTCCAACAGCAGAGCTAAACCCAAGCTTCCGAGAGTGACAAGAATTTAACAAAGATTTGGAAATCAAAGGCAGGAACTGCAACTCTCACAGTTAAAACTGGCTCTGGAAATGAGGAACTGTAAAGTTCACAAGCCAAACCTCTCTATGTGTAGCCACCCAAATTCAGCTCACAGTCCACCTTAACAGTCCTAGTGCCTGCAATCTCAACACTAGAGAAGGGGAGGAAATGGTCTGTAGTCACCCAACTCTCCCTTCATCCTTGCCTGCATTCCTGTCCCTATATTCCCAAGTCCCCCTACTCTCTCCTCTCATGGGGCATGTCCCATGAGAGCAATTAACAGTTGGGTGCCTTCACCAAAAATTCTACCCAAGTCTAACTTAATAAGCAAATGAGTTGACTGGGGTTACCTACAGAGTATTGATGAAGCCTTCTTACTGGAGAATGGGACCCTCAAAGCCCACTGCATCACCAGGGTGATAGCTCATTCAAGCTACATCCCTAGAGCTCCCTGCCTAGCTTGCCTGTCTCCAGCAAGTATTCTATGTTTATATAACCTTGAGCAAGGTCTTTGAAAAATCCTGTAACTTTCCGAGTTTCCTGAACCTACTAAGTTACATGAACTTTCTGACCCTTTACTTAAAAGGCTCCTTAGCTTCCTAAGTCTTATGAGGCCCCTGCCCCCACCACGAAGGAATGCTTCAATTCAGAGGAAATGGCCTACACAATGAGTCTTTAACTGATGAGATCTCTAATCACTATTAGATAGTTCATTTGATTAAGATACTGCCTTTCACATTGGGAGTGAACCAAACACAGGATGTGGCCTTGTTGTTTCAGTAATTCCTATGCCGTCTTTTCCCTTGCCAAGATAATAGCAATATGCTGTCCAAAGCAGGATGCCGAGTCAGAACCACTAGAGGGATGATTTAATCATTACTTGAAGATTAAATCTCTAAACATGGGAGACTAGAGACAATTCGAGCTCAAGCTCATGACAGCTTGTCTCTATCTGGTATCCAACATACCAGACTAGAGTTACTTTACTGTGTGAGACTTGAGAGCTAATCTGGGACACATGATACTGCCATGAGGGAAGTTCTTAGTCACTTTGTTCAACATAGCCTTCCTGAAGTAGGAGAAGAGCCACTGGGTGCTAATCTCCCGTTCACCTCTTTAAAACCAGGGCCTTCGCAGGTGGCAATTGGACCATAATTCCCTTTCACATTAGTCCCCAGCTCCAGTCACAATGGTAGCATTGAAATACAGGACTCTCGGTGGTGGCAGAGAATGTGGCTCCAGAGGCTCTCGAGCCCACAGGGACCAGTACTCCTGGACACACAGCACCTCCTTGAATGCTTCTAGATACTTCTCTGGCTGAATTTCTAGAAGAAGAAGTTATTCTAAGAGCTGAGTCTGCTTTTTAGTCTCCGGAGAACAGTGTGTGTGTGTGTGTGTGTGTGTGTGTGTGTGTGTGTGTGTGTGTGTGTGTGTACATGTACGAGTGTTTTTAACAGAGTAAAAATCATGTCCAAGCCCTGTTAAATACAAACCACAGCAGCTCTGTGACCCTCAAATACCTCTGAATCCTCTTTCAGACTCCTCAACTAGACTTAGGAAGCAAAAATTTTTCCCATCCTTCCCTAGAAAGATGAATGCACACCTTAAAATTCTTAAAAAGTAAGTTCGTTCTCAATGCTGTGTGGGGCACACAGCTTCCTGGCTGGGGAAAAAAAGTGACCAGTCCCAAGACCAGAGTACATTTGTTGGACTCCCAACCCGTATGGTGGAGTGAGGTGATTTCTCTCTCCTCCTTTATTCAGGAACCACCAGCAGATCAAGACCAGAACCTCTCATGAGCTGATGAAATGCCTTCCAGACCCACAGAGGAATAACAGCAAAAAGGAGTTTCAGGGAAGTCCTGGGCCTCTGCCGGCATCAGAAAGTAAAGTGATCGAGAGTCCTGCATAGTCAAGAGCGGCTAAAACCCAGCCTTGGTGTGGAAAAGAAAGCTTCAAACAATAGCCAAAATAGAAGGATAGTTTTCACCTTCTTTGGATCTTTACCTCTGGGTAGAAGATATGATAAACCAAGAAACCATTAAAGCACTGTGTAGCCATTATGTGTTTTGGTTTGGTTTGGTTTGGTTTGTTGTTGTTATTTTTGAGACAGGGTCTTACTATGACATTGTGGCTGACCTGAAACTCACTATGTAGACTAGGATGGCCTTGAACTCACAGAGATCCACCTGTTCTGCCCTCCCTGGGTGCTAGGATTAAAGATGTGCACCATTAAACCTAGCCTAACATCCTTGAGTTTTAAAATTTATCACACCCTATAAATTCCAAAATGATATCCAAACGCCCAGTGTTTAAGCTGCTAAGTGGTACTGTCCAAGCTGTGTCTCACATCTGTAAGCAGCAAAAACCCCACAGCTGTTCACAGAGGTCATCAGCTCACTTATCCAATGCACATACGTTAGAACATAGACAGGCCAGCCTAGCACTGCCACTCACAGTGCAGGGAGAGGCAGCAGCCCTCTGTGGCTCCTCACACAAGTTCCAAGTACTGAAGAGGCTCTGCAACCAGAAATCATCACAGTGACTACACTGCCGGGGGCCTGTCACCCCCATGAAGCTCTGTCCACTTCTTTTCCTAACCCATCAAGACCAAATTAAGTAACAACACCCAAGAACAGGCTTCCACAGAGACCACTGCCAACTGGCCATCAGGTGCTATGATCAGAGTCGCTCTAGGGTCTGGGAAGGTCTGAGGAAAGAGCAAACACTAGACGGGGCGTCAAGCTGTGCGGTAGTGGCAACTTTTCTTGGGGAGATGCTAGAGGAGGACACCAGACAGCTGAGACAAACGAGCAGGTCATGTGGGAAGAAGGAAGTCTAGACAAGTGCAAGGGCAAAGTCAAAGCGGGGTGCTCATCTCTGGTGAGTGTCTCTGAGCTCTTCCTCCACATGCTCGCTGTCGCCATCCAGCCAGTCCATCCTGCCCCCCAAGTGCTTCCACTACTCTCCGAGTTCCCTTCTTCCCACCAAGGATCAGAGCCCCACAAAATCTGGTCTGCATGTTGTGCACAAAAGAGACATTCGACTAACCTTAACTCACTTGTCTGCAAACTGCATCCCACTAGTATTATTATAGTTCCTAGCCTCCATCTTTGAAGGTCTCACCTCCTCTCATATATCTGCATGTAGGGCTATCCCTTTGCCTGATTCCTTGCTAATCTGCAATCCCAGACTGGCCAAATAAAGGGTAATTATATTTTTTTAAATCTACACCTTCAGCATTCGTTCCAACCTCTCCACCTGCTGCCCCCACTCAGACTCTGCTGGCTTTGCTGCCAGTGCCCCGTCCCTCAAACTGTGTTGTCATCAGCTGGGTCTATAGTTCCTCCAACAGCAGAGCTAAACCCAAGCTTTCAAGAGTGACAAGAATTTAACAAAGATTTGGAAATCAAAGGCAGGAATTGCAACTCTCACAGTTAAAACTGGCTCTGGAAATGAGGGATTGTAAAGTTCACAAGCCAAACCTCTCTATGTGTAGCCACCCAAATTCAGCTCACAGTCCACCTTAACAGTCCTAGTGCCTGCAATCTCAACACTAGAGAAGGGGAGGAAATGGTCTGTAGTCACCCAACTCTCCCTTCATCCTTGCCTGCATTCCTGTCCCTATATTCCCAAATCCCCCTACTCTCTCCTCTCATGGGGCATGTCCCATGAGAGCAACTAACAGTTGGGTGCCTTCACTATTTAGAGGTTATCCTCATCTTAGACAATAATGCAAACATAAAAATATGAGTCCATTTTCAAAGTCTGGGTTGGTAAGTCCAGAATATCATAGAACCAGACTCCAAAAAAAGCCCACCCAGTTAGGCTTTGAACTGTCCCATTTGGCCTCCCTGGCAATCCCCCCACCAGCCTAGAGGAAGACAGGTCTCCAATGTCCCATTCCACCCCTAAGAATATCCAGTTTCCTCTCCAGAAGAAACAATTACAGTTTTATACTTTGCAGACTAAACCTTTCTTAAAGATGAAACACTTTCCTATTGAAAACATTTGCAATGCTGTCCATGAGGAAAACAGCTGTTTTGTGATCGTACATGATATAAGACCCCCCTGGGAAGACAGGGTTTGAATTTCTGCCTTTGAGAATGTTTGTTTTTTCCTTTAAGAACCACATATCAATTGTAGTATCTCCCCAGAACAAAGCAATTTACCCCAGAGGATAATATTTGTCCTGTTGCTGGATAATAACATCAAACAAGACTGAGTCTCAAAGTTCAGGTCCCTCTTTTTGTTTCTCCAAGATTTCAAAGATATTAAGAAAAACTCCTTGTTGACAGTCAAGATCAAAGAGTTACGGACTTCTTTTCCCCACAAAGGTCCCACAAGAAGGATGCTTCCTGAGCATACGGTCTGAAGGGGGCCTTCTGTGTGGTGCTTCATTAGTAGGATTAATGGAGGGAGAGGCCTGGAGAGCTCTGGGGGTCCCTCAGTTGGCATCCTAGTAGCAGCAGGGCCTTGGTACAAAAGCAAGTGCCGTGGTTTAAGATGGGGCCACCAATTCCAGCCCCATCTCCCTGGAGGCTCTAGGAAACTCTCATTGCTCCCCAGTCCCCACTTCCTCTTCAGTCAGTCCCTGGAGCAGGGGCACCCTGTCCGTGTGGTTATCCATGTCATCACGTTTAGCTCTACAATCCAGGCAACATCTCCTGGACTGCCCCTCCTCTGCAGGGCATCTAGCCTGGGGAATTCCCCAGAAGGAACCACAGACCTTTTCTGATCTTGTCCTTCCTTCAGATAGAGAACTGCACAGGCCTCCTTGCTGGTTTGTTCCAGAGTTGGAACAAGCCAGCAAGCCTTCCCTGGCCTTATCAGGGATTTGTCTTATTTGGCAAAGCCATGTGATCAAGGGGAAGTCCTGCTGGCTTTCTGGTGGGAAAACAATTCCTGAACAATTCCTACATCCCAAACACTGTACCTGGCACTGGCAACTGTAAATCCTGCCTCAGCCCTAAAAGAGGTCACAGTGCAGCCGTTGACAGAGATAATAACCCAACACTGTGAAAAGCCATCTGCATACTTTAGAGGCACCTAGCCAAAGCAGCCCCCACTGAAAACCAGAGCTCCTCTTCTCTGTTGACTAGCTAGATAGCTCTCTAGGATGAGTAACTTGCTTTGGAGACATTTAAACATTGCCTACTTATTTAGGAAAGATGGATGAAGGTATGCTGGGAATGGGGAACAGGCCCCTGCAGTCCTGAGTCCCTAGAGCCCCAAATCAGCATCTGCCCCAGTGTCTCCAGAGAAAGGACTAGGTGTGTCAACCTGGTAACCCACATGTTGGCACTGTGCACAGCCTGAGGATAAGCCTACTGGTGGCCCTTATGCAAAGAACCTGTTTGTACAGGCTCAGTGGGGCAGTGTCTCAAATGAACAGCATCCAGCCAGTGTTTAGTGAGGTGACATTGCATTTTCAAATCCCAGTCTTGGCTGCAGGAGTCACACAGGTAAGAACAGTCTGGGTGTGTATGAGAAGGGAGGGCCCCAGGACTCTCCACACAGATTCGCAAGAAAATGCCCCTGCAGCCGAGATGAGTAGATACTGAGGAACCTAGGCAGGAAAGGCTCACAGCATAGGCCAGACTATAAAGGCCAGTGAAGCCTGCAAAACGGATTCCACCCCCAGCTCATACCCAGTTAGTCAACCCCAAAACCACTTGACCTCCCAAGGAGCTCTTGATCCTTGATAACGATTTCTCAAAAAGAGCTCCTTTGCCTACATATCGCCTCTGAAATGGATTCTGAAAATGAAGGTCAGCTGTTGGAAAGGAAATGTGAACATATCTCAGTGATGTTAAGAACTTGGTGGTTAAAAACTCAGGCTCTGAAGCCAGATTGCCTGGGTTCAAATCCTGGTTCCACTTTGTATAAACTGATGAGAATCCAGTCTGCAGGCTTTTTGAAAGCAGTGATAAAAGAAACAACTGATTCATGATATTGTTACATTAAGTGGATACATACAACTCAGCTTCATGGTCTATGATAAGTAATAACATTAGCTGTTATTATAGATAAGACATAATCTCGCTCACCGCAGTTCTTTACAACATAATGAGAGGTACAGAGAAACCACATGTGACGCAGCAGCAAAACCATGAGTTAAGTCAGTCCCAAACTGTGTTGTCCTGCCTCTAGATCAGCAGAGTCACATGAGACACGTGTCAGTCAGTCCCAAACTGTGTTGTCCTGCCTCTAGATCAGCAGAGTCACATGAGACACGTGTAAGTCAGTCCCAAACTGTGTTGTCCTGCCTCTAGATCAGCAGAGTCACATGAGACACGTGTCAGTCAGTCCCAAACTGTGTTGTCCTGCCTCCAGATCAGCAGAGTCACATGAGACACGTGTCAGTCAGTCCCAAACTGTGAGACACGTGTAAGTCAGTCCCAAACTGTGTTGTCCTGCCTCTAGATCAGCAGAGTCACATGAGACACTTGTCAGTCAGTCCCAAACTGCGTTGTCCTGCCTCCAGATCAGCAGAGTCACATGAGACACGTGTCAGTCAGTCCCAAACTGCGTTGTCCTGCCTCCAGATCAGCAGAGTCACATGAGACACGTGTCAGTCAGTCCCAAACTGTGTTGTCCTGCCTCTAGATCAGCAGAGTCACAGAAGCCATCTCGGCTGAGGCTGACATGCGCTGTCAGAGTTGGGCAGGGAGCATGGTAGTGGGGCGCTCCAGAGGAGAGGCATGGGCACGACGCGGCGCAGTGTCCGAATCTGGCTTCACCAATTAACAGCTATGGGATCTTGGGGCGAATGCTGAAACAGTTAATTTTTCAGTGTTCAGCTCACCTGGGCTATGGCTGTAAACTGCCCATTTCAGTTCAGGGAACAGACACTTGGTTGGCCATTCTTCTGACTGCCTGAGAGTGGTTTGGATAAAGTGAAATCCATCAGAAGAGGAAAGCTGGTTGTTCCCTGAATATGGGTAGGCCTCATCCAATCTTTTGACAACCTAACTGGAATTTTCAAAGTGGTTAAGAAAGAGTGTTTGCTTCTGCTTGCCTGTGTTCTACTTGTAACACTGACTTCCTTCTGGATCTCAGCCTTCAGTTAAAACCTTAGATCTCTCCAAGACAAAACTGACAGCCTTCAGATTGAAACCGAATCTCTGGTCGCCTAGTTCTCAAGCCTTCGCCCTCACACTGGAACTGCAGCCACTGGTTCTCAGCTCAGCCTGCAGAGCTCGGGCCTTGCCAAACTCCATAACCACATGAACCAATTCCCATATGTCTCTCCTCACCCTTACACACACATGCACCCACATAGTTGGTTCTGTTTTCTGAAGAACCTTGACTAAAGTAGGCACTAACATTCCTAAGGCTCAATTTTCCCACCTGTAGAATAGGGGTCAACTGTATTTACTCCCAGGACTGTTACCAAGACTCAGTGAATTCTTGTACATGAGCATTCTTCTGGTACCTATCACATTAGGGCATTCACGAATGTGAATTGTGAAGGAATGTCACAAAGAGCACACCCACAGTGTTGTAAGTCGGAGGCATTGCGCAGTACAGGAGAAGAATGCACGTTATAAAGGTCACCTCAGGGCTTCTGGAAGACTGCAGGATTGGAGTTCATTTTCAGTGCTCTGAAAAGAGTTTAAGGATATGATTTGTTTTAGGTTGCATGGTGTCAGAGAACTAGGATAACTCTGAGCTAGTCATCTGTAGCAGATTTAATAGATATGCAAAAGATATGCACAGGTCCTGACACCTAGGGCATGGGAATGATTTTACTTGGAGATAACATCTCTGTAGATAGAGGTAAGGGAAGGCTTGGGAGATGATTTCATCCTGAATGTGTTGGGTGGAGCCTAAATCCCCTGGCAAGAGTCTGTATAAGGACAGACAGGGAACAAAGAGGAGAAGCAGAAGAAGAGCGGGGCAAAGACTGGAGTGCTGTTTACCAGCCGAAGCCTTAGAACTAGGAAAAGAGGGCTGGGGCAGATCCTTCCGGACTGATTGTCGGGGAAGACCCAGTCCTGCTGGCCTCTTCATTTAAATTTCTGGCCAAAAGAACTTGAGAAAATCACTTTCTATTGTTTTAATATCTTGTGAGACAGTTCCAAAGGCAACCCTAGGGTCCTAACACCCAGTCTCCACAGCTGGCACATAGAGGAAGGGCAAGCTGGAACAACTGAAGCTCCAAATGATGAAGAAGCAGAGCGGTTCTGAGGAGCCAGGAGAACAGGCTGCCTGGTGTTGTGTGGCTTAGATGATGTTCATATTCTGTGTTCATTATCAACAGTCTGGCTTCTGTCCTGGTACATTACAGCCACGAGCTGGCTTTGTCTGATGGTAACACATGAAACAGTTCATGTTCAACAGTACACCAGAACCGGGGAGTTCCAGCCTAGCACCTGGTGTCAAGGGCTACCTGTAACTTTCTGAAAGAAATCACCTAAGGGTCCCTAGTACATCCAATTGCCCTTCTGTGAGTGATAATGGACTAATCTTCCATTTTAGCCTTTTCTGTATATTGTTGTTATATATAGATTTTAAAATGCATGTTTTCTCATTCCTAGAAATAAATGACTTGGTTCAAAACATACCTGTAACACATTTGTCTTTTGTCAAATGAATTAAAATTCACTCAGTTTTCTGTGTGGAGAGTTTTTGTGGTTGTTCATGTTTTCTTCATCATTTTTGGGGTTGTCAAAGGAGCTGATGACAGTATGCGTCTGAGACATAAACCATATTACTAATGGACGTTCAGGAAGCCTGTGTCACGTGGCAAGTGTCCTAGATCAGTCAGCAGGGGCAGGACAGCTTTTTCTACCCTGAGAAAATACTTTGCAAAGATTTCCTTTACTCTCTGCTGGGTGAGATGTGGTGAGATGTTTTCATATTGAGCTGACACACCTTGGTTCTGCAATGATGGGGACTGACCTTCCTCATCCTATTTTGTATTTACCAAGGCTCACAGACTCGCGTTCTCCACAGGTGCTATGGCAATCTTCTGAGGGTTCTCAGGTCTTCGAAATACTCTGTTTCCTTACAAGCTAATGAGGACTTAAGGAAATGATACATAAAGTCACTGTTTTGCTCTTGACCCTTAATGTGAGATTTTCAACTGAAATAAGCTCAGGTGATCCTGAGGACTTTCACTTGCATCTGTAATTGATATGAACCTCCTTGGCTATAGTTCATAGCATAGTATGTGGTCTTACAGCTGTACCTTTCTAACAATTTGTGATATCTTGCCTCCCCAAAGCCAAACGAAGGTAACTTCTTGTCCTCTAATGTGCAAGCAGTTATCTGTAATATGTTATATTCAATTCCATATCAAGATGTCATCATCTATAGCAAAGAAAAGTTACCTAAGAGTGGCATAAACAGGGAAAAAAGAAGCTTATGTTCTCACATACCAAGGAGCTTAGACTTAGGTCAAGTCCTAGGTGAATTAATTCAATAACTCACTAATATGTTAAAAACATTTTCTCTGTATCCACTCTGGTTTTCAAGTTGACTCTTCTCCTTGGGCTAGCACTGGTGGCCAAGATGATGGTGGCTCTGTAGAACCATGCCCTCACTGTAGAAGGTAAGAATGAAGATATATTTTCCTTGTACATCTACTTAAAAGTGAGAGAACCTTCCCCACACTCCCATCTTGCCTCATGGGCCAAAACTGAATCCTGAACCAAGCACAAATAAAAAAAAATATAATTTGGATCGCTGATTTTGTGTTTGTTTATTTGTTTGGCCAGGTAGGGGTGTGGTGTGGGGTACATGGACCAGCAGAACTTACCTGGCCTATTTATTTCCAAACTTTTCCTTAGCCCAGAAACAGAAAGTTTTAGAGAATCAGTGAATCTCATTAGGTGTGGGGAGCTGAGAACTGGTGAATATCAGCTGTGCCTCTCCAGGTGGTGAAGGGTGAGCTGGATCATCCCCTACATGCTAGACCTCCCCTAAAGTGACCAGCACCTCACAATGAGGTTCTTCTCAATTTTAAATACTTCCCCTCTGGAAAGACCACTTTTCTAAGGGTGGTGGGTATACTTGGGAGGCTGACATATCTTCTTAAGTGCTGTCCACAGCTCTTTCTGAACTTACATGAAAACGGTCTGCATGTCTGCACTCCAACCCTCAGAGGACTAGACATATATGGGTCCTTTTCCTTTATTGCTATCTATTGTTAGTAACAACCCATCCCAAAATGAAGTGGCTGAAAATCCAATTCAGTAGATCACCTACTCACCAGCCTGGCACCATGGTTTCTTTCTCTACACAATACCTACAATGATTCAGATGTGGTATGTCCCTCACAGATTCATTTGTGGGCAGCTTGCTTTTCAGTGTGGTGATGGTGGGAGATGGTGGAACCTTTCAGAGGTGGTTAGAACCACATGACTATGTCTTTGGCATCACTGCTCTCAGAGAGACTGACATTGGCATTACGGAGGGTGAGCTCCTTGCTGGAGGGTGGATTGTTATACAAAACCATGCTTGGCTTCTGGATCTCTCTGGCTTCCTGCTTCAGCACATGATCTCTTCTATCCATGCTCTCTTTATTGTGATGCCGTCTGCCACAATGTTCTCATCAGAAACAAGCAGAAGTTAGTACCATGGTTTTGGACCTTCAAAACTATAAGCTAAAATGTCTCTTTTCTTTGTGAAGTACTGAGCCTCGGGTGTTTGCTACCATAACAGAACATGAACTCATAGAGTACCACGTTCTCTTTCTACATGGGGCTTGAGCCTCTCACAGTAAGTACTTTCTGCATGTTTCATTTATTATATGATAACAGGTTCCTAAGCATCAGGAAGCAGATTCTGTGAACCAGTTAGGGACTATTCCTAAAGCTGGCATAACCTTAATTATGCTCTACTATAAGCCTGAGAACTTTCCTAAACTGAAGTGAGTACAGAAAGCCCAAACCTTAATGGGATTTGGAATTTGGTAAGGTAGCTTTGCCAAAGCATACAGGAGACACCGCTATCTTATATACAGAAGGCACATACGACCTGTGGTAGTATGGTGGTGGTGGTGGTGGTGGTGAATCTTTATTATTTCTCTATTCCTTTACATTGTCCTTACTGAAAGATAAATTGCATCATGATGAGGAGCCCTAGGTACATTGTATCAGCTGTTCAGAGTATGGGATCCCTAGAAAGTTGCAAACAACTCAGGGGTTTATGATTCTATTCACTGAAGGGTGAACTAAGAAGTTCTAATGACTGATTCTAAATCACATAGTGTTCTCAATACCACCACCTCCAAGTGCCCCAACTCACAGGAGAGAACAAAGCTGTATGATAGAGGCCATCACTCATTTGAGATACTGGCTACCTGCCAGGACTATGGGAACCACTGACGACTGTAAAATATAGTGGTAGATAAAAATGTGAAGATGACTTTGAGGGCCTGAAGTGATGAAGGGGAAGGATAAGATAGGACAGAGAGAGAAGAGAAGGGGGAGAAAGAGAGAGACGTGAGGAGAGAGAGAAGAGAAGGGGGAAGAGAGAGAAGAGAAGGGGAGGAAGAGAGAGAAGAGAAATAAAGGAGAGAGAAGAGAAAGAGGAAGAGAGAGAAGAAAGGGGGGAGAGAGTTCCAGCATGAGCAACTGCACTGGCAGGTCAGGCAGAGCTCGGGTCTGGCCGCTCACAGTCACGGGGGCATTGGTTCCTGGGTGCAGAGAGGTAGGGTCAACACAACTAGAACTATGTCAAGCCACCACAGCTGCTTCCTGCACCAATGAGCCCTGACGTGCCTGCTGCAGCTGCCACCACCTACTATGCCTGCTTCTCAGTGCCACTCTCAAGGGAAACACATCTGGCTGCCAGTCTCTCAGCAAAGGAGGCTGATGCTGTGCAGACAGTTATCTACTTCTTCCCCCACCTATATTCATAAGTGGGTGTACTCTGAAAGTCAAGGGACAGCCATGTGATTACAGCTATGTCATGGATAATGTCCACTGTATAGCCATTGATTCATTCCGTAACTGATTCTGGGGACATTACACACGGCCAGTGCTATTCTGGCACTGAATAAACAAAGCTGAACAGGAACAGGAAGGGTGTGGTACTTACCTTTGTTCAAGAAAGACAAAAAATAGAGATTCATATCTAATTTCAGATTCTGATGAGCGCAGTGCAGAAAATAGTACTGTGTGGTAAGATATTGGGCCATCCACAGATCCGTGGGTGTAGGTCGGGCATGTGGGGATGGGGACAGGACTGTTGACAGGAGATACAGAGACAGCCTCTCCAAGCAGGAGGAGGAGCAATGGGGCAGAGATCTGATGAGGAGCCAGCCCTGCAGAAACCTGGAAAAGGACTTCCTTGTAGAGGAAAGTGCAACCACAAAGCTAGGAGGTGGAACAGAGCAGGGTGCCTGGAGCCAGGTCAGCAGCAAGACTGTGTGAGGTGACACTGAAGAGCAGCCTTCACCATTAGTGGGAAAACGACACGTGTAAGAAGGGCAAATGCACATTCGGGGGCACAGCAGCAGGATTAAGAGTCAACTTGTAAACACATAGAGGCTTTAAATTTTCTTGGCTACACTCCACTAAGAGTGTAGTTTATTTCACACACATATTGTACAGTGCTCCCCCATTATTTCCAGTTAGCCTTGGTCCAAAGATATGAGTGGACAAGTCCATGACTAACTCAAAAGTTTTAAGTTACATGCTGTTTTGAGCAGCGAGATGAACCTTCATGTTGTCCTGCCCTGTCCTGCCTGGGTGTGAGTTATTTTTTGGAGGTGCATCCACCCTATATATGCTACCCACTCTGTAGCAGTTGAGGGAGAAAGCACATTCACATAGCCTTTATTGGAGTTTGTATTTATAATGCTCTGTTTTATTATAAGTTATTATGTTAATCTCTTATGTGAAACTTACAAGCAAGCTTTACTACAGTCATGTGTTTATATTTGGGGGTACAGTATGTATAAGATTTGGTACTATCCGTAATTTCAGGCACATACCAAGGTTCTTGAAATAAATCCTCTGTAGGTAAAGGGGACTGATGTATGTAAGTGACCAACTGTATGCATCAGCTTAGCTAGGCTTTAGTCAAACTCTAGTCTGGGTGTTTCTGAGAAGGTTTTTTTTAAAAGACTAACCAGATGATCTTCTGTAATGTGGGAGAGCCTCATCCAACCAGTTAAAGGCCAGAAATAAAACAGTCTGGGGTCCAAGTAAGAAGAGGTCTTCCTTCCAAGCATCTTCTCGGCTTCTCGGCTTGCACTGACAAATTCATTTAAGGATGAGACCGCTTCTCACCCTGGACTTTGTGGCTAATTTTGGTTCCTCCTAAGGCTGTGCCTGGGACAAAACAGCTCAGCCTTTTCTTTATTTGTATTGTCAATAGCCAGAAGCTGGAAACAAACTCTGGGAAAAGGCTTCTTCAGCCAGGAAAGCTCGTGTCCAAATTAGGCAAGAATCCGATGGATAGGTGCCACCAATCTGCCCTCCACTTGCCTGTAAAGCGTTTACCAGCTAAGACTGAGTATCTGGAGTGAATCCATGCCACTCCTCCTCCACTCCCTGCAGAGGCTGCCCTCAGGGACTCCTGGAATCTCGACAAGGTGGTGTGGCAATGGGCTCAGATCAGCAAAAGAGATGGCAGGCGGCGGGCAGCTGTGCAGACGAAGCTCTGCCCACAAACCTGATCCACAAGATGCCTTCACTCTCAATGCCAACTTAGGTCCTTGATGAAATGCAGAAAGTAAACAACCTTCATTTAAAGAGGGTTTTTTGTTTTAGTTTCAGCTAATTTGAGGGTTTTTTTTTTTTAATCTAATTTGAGTTTTCTTTTGCAGACAGCAGAATGCTTCTTTACTATCTAGAATGGTGTTATAAGGATGTGTGTCTTTCTTACCTTCCAAGCTAGACTTTACATTCTAAAAGGCATTTTGTCCCAAATATGCTATGACTACTTACCAGGGATATTACACTGCCCTGTACTAGCAGAGACTTAAGAGCATAGGATAGACGAACATAAAAATGACTGACAATTTCCAAGGCACAAAGATGAGGCAATCAAAGGCAAGGAGAAGGTGATAAGGTAAGATTAAAGTAGCACCTCCCAGATTCTGACAACATAGTTTTCCCTGAAGTAATCACATGGTTGAGTCTAAGGAGATAGCAATGTAATCTGTGTGCCCGTAAAGTGGAATGAGATTCATATCAGTACCTCAGAAACACTGAGATGACCTGCTGTGCAGAAACCTGAAACTCCCCAAGGCTGCTTGCACACAGGACCCTTCTGTTGTTGACCACCACTGACATCTGCAGAACACAAGCTCTGTAGAACACTGGCAATATGCTGCTTTGGAAATGTAAGGCTTGGGGATCAGCATGGGAGTTGCTTGCCCCCTCCCTAAATTCTCCTCTTGATGGGCTGGGCTGCAAAGTGGGTAGTGCTGCTCCACTGATGAGCTAGCTCTTCTGCACAAATGGACAAATGGAAACTGTTTCACTGCTGGAAATTCCCCTGAAGGAAATCACTGGATACTTTACTGCGTGTCTCCATACTAGGCCCTCAGGGCAAGGCCTGAGAAGACTAGGCTCTGCTCTCAACCATATTTTATAAGATCTGCTTGCAAATGGTAAGGGAATCCATACCTGATACATTTTTATTGGGTTGTACAAAAGCAAGATAGAGAAGGAAATAAAAACTCGAGGTTTTTTTTTTTAATCTTCTTTAATATTGGTGTGCATGGAGGGGGGCAGCATGTGGAACTTAGTTCTCTCCTTCTTCTATGAGTTTCTAGGGTTGGACACAGATTATCTGGCTTGTGCACTAAGCACATTTACCCACTGAACAGTCTTGCCAGGCCTAAACCATCAGACTTTGACCCTCACATGAAAGTCTAATTTCACTTCAGAATCATTTGCAGTTTGGTAAAAGGTTGAATAAAGTTTCTAATGAGGGCTTGGGTCTTACTGGGTTACCTAAACCAGAAGAGACCCCAACACAAGGCACTCTCCTTTGTGCAGGGAACAAGCGGCAAAGAGTTGGTGCCTGAGATAGCCAGCCCGCTCCCCCAGGCCCCTGCACCTCCTTTCCTAGCCAAAGCCACCTCTCTGACCCAGGTTTCCTCATCCCTGTTGTGGAGCAATAACATGCACTTGGAAAGGTCACTGTTGAAATTCTGATAATGTGTTGAAAATGCCAAGGACAATACCTGACATGAACAACAGCCTTCCTCAAGACTAGGATCAAAATCTATCCAATAAGACTCTCCCAGTGGAACTAAGAGAGCAAACGCTTATAAAACAGTTTGTTTTCAACAGTGGTCATTAATTCAGTCACCCTTTCCAATGCAATATAAGAAAGAGCATTATCCAGGAACATTAATTTCCCTAACATAAAAGTGACACAATGGCAGGTCACACACAAGCGATCAGGATCATTCTGTTTAAGAGTTTAGTTTCACTGGAACAAGAGGACTCGTAAAGGTAGAGTGACCCCAGATGCAACAGAAGCATCCAGACTCTGTGAAAGAGAGTCCTGTGATCAGTGCAACAGAGCAGAGAAAAAAATGAATGGCATGTTTGTGCTGGAACTCTAATAAACACTCAGCCAGCTTCTGCACTGCTGGTACCGAAAGCTATTGCTTCTCCAGATGGAAAGTTGATCCTGATCTTTCTTGGCTCTGGGTCCATCTTCCCTTTAGGAAATTTAGACTCTTATGCAAACTGTTTTTCATAGGTGAAAGTGCTCTATGCAATTTCCCTCAGGGGCATCAGGAAAGGGTGTTGAGAGCAGTTCCATTCTTTATGACTTCAGAACTGAGGACCCTTCAGGGAACTCTAGGGGTTACTTGGTCCCTGTAGGTTGCACAGAATTCAAGACAGGTCTGGACTTGGGTACCTCCCAAGCATGTTCTGATGAATTTGGAAATGCCAACAATCTCAAAGCATTTGCTAGTTCATGTGCACGTAAACTTGAATTTCCCAAGGTCTCTCTAAAACCGAAGAGTTGCCCTCCCACTGTGTTTTCCTGCGTATTGTCCCGTGTCCTGAGCGTGGATCACACCCAACTGACCAAATAATCTTGATGCCTTTTTCTGGGGAATGGAGGGCTGGCAAGCAACCGAGCCCTGGGTGAGGTGCCAAAGTCCTTGTTATGTAAGAAGCCGGGTTGACGCCCTCCTGAGAGTGTGGGAGCTTCATAATGCTGTCTCAGTCCCCTGATAGAAGTGACTTATGATTTGGCAGTTTCTGAAAGTAAAAACAGAACATAGTGGAAACATCACCTCAGTCAGATCTGCAAAAATAAAAAATATTTGCTTGATTTCTAATCAGTATGCTCAGAACATTGTTTACAACTAATGGCCTCATTGTCCCGTGTTACGGTGGCTATAACTATGTTCAAGCTGATTTGTATTTCTCAATTACAGAACCTTGACTAATAAACTTGAAGCGATTTGTAGAGCACGCCAAGTAAGTAACAACAGAAATTATGAAGCCCATTGCAGTGCCTGGCATCATGCCAATGTTTCAGCCTTCACATGCCCTCGACCTGACTTTTTGAGATAAATAGTATTACTCCCCAAGTCTACAAAAAGGGAAACTGAAATGCAAGTTGGACAAGTCCACATCCTGAGTCAAAGGCATCTCCACTGTCCCTTCAAGCTGGACTAGAGCCTCTTCCTCCAGACGGCCTGGCTAGAGGTCCAGCCCATCTCCTCCCCTTTCTTCTTCCCTACTCTCATTCCAGTCCCTCTCCCCACCCCACCCCTACACCCAGTAAATCATTAAACTCTACCTTGCTGGGTTTACAGAGATTTTAGTTGCTCACCACTCTTTATATCCTTAGACTGTGTCGTTCAAACTGCCTTTCTGAGATGCACACAGACCATGTTATTCCTATTTTATAAAGGACATTAGTCATTCAGGCACTATATCGGGACCCTTGACTGTGTGGAAGAAACTGTGTCCTGATGAGAGTTGGTTTACATGTTCTCTTCTTTCAAGTAATCTAAGACTTGACTACCAGACCTGGATTTGACCAGTTGGCAGCTCCAGCCTGAGATGCCAAATCTGTACCCTGTGAAGAAGCAGGGAGATTTAAGACGTGTAGCTATGGAGGTGGTAGCTGGGGTCTGTAGGTAGTGAGTTCTACCTGTGTTAATATTAGAAACAGACTCTGCTTCTCTAAGGTCCCCAGATTCCTTGCTTGTCCTTTGTTCCCTGGCTTTCTCCTGAGGTCTAGGGTCAATGAGACATTTGAGACTGAGTATCTCTGTTAATTACTGAAGACAACCACAAATTCCATCATTAATGAGAGGCAGAATATTTGGCAGGCAAAAAGAAGCTGATAGACGAAGCTGTTTCCTGTGGACATCAGGTATAAGGTGACCATTGAAGAATGTTGTCAGAAACCACGCTGCCACCATAGAAAGACGAGAACATCAGAGGCAACGATTTTTTCTCTTGAAGGTCATAAAGGAAGGGGATGACATAAAACAACCAAACTATGAGCTCATGACCTGCACTGAACCTACAGACTTTCTACAGCTGTGCAAATGCTTGTCTTTTCAGCTGCAGTACTTGAAGGCTAAAAACTAGAAGCATTGCTTGGTATACTAGATGCTAAGTCGTCTCACTGGTAGAATTCACAGCCTTGATGTGATTTGTGTGTGTTTAAAACTGGGAACAGTAAGTCCCATTCCTGTGTCTGCAGCGCTTAGCAAAGAGCCTGGCTCTTACCCAATAAATCCTTAGGAAGTTAATGAGTAAATGGTTGAGTGAAAAGATGGTATGTTAGTACCATTTTTCTAAAGATCAGCAAAGCAGCAATGGGGCAGTGCTGGCTGTGTCCCGACTCTGAGTTTGCCCTTGGATGGATATTCATGGTTCTTCTGAGCCCAGCACAGGGATCCTTATGACACAAGGATTGAAAGAGATGCACTCTCCTTGCAGAAAGTCCTCATGATGCCATCATCTCCTCATTAGGAACTGCCCCTCCTTTTGGAATTCTAAGCATATAGTAAAATATCTCAGAGTGACTTTGAGGAAATTTACAATGGGTCCAAAACATACGAAAAGGTAATGGGTCTTCCTGTGACCACATACATAGCAAATGCCCAGTAAGTCCCACAGAAAGTGCTGATCTGGCCATAAGCCCTTCAAGGGGTATGTCTTTTAGGTTCTGAGCAGAAGAAATGATCAGATCAGCTAAAAGAGCAAACTATCTTTCTACTGATTAAAAAAAAAAAAACACCAATAGCTCGTCCAGATCTGGGCAGGTAAGCCCCTGACACCTATTCTTCTGTGAGGAGAATTTCAAACTTCCAGTTCTTACTGGATAGCTGTGATATAGCCCAAAGCCCTCACACTGTTGAAATCCACATTCTAATATCATTTCCTAATCATTAGCTGGTTCAGAACTTTCTGGTGCCATCCAGAGTGGGTTTAAGTCTAGATTTCCCATTTCCTAGCTGTGTGACCATAACAAATTGCTTTTCTCTTCCTCTGTTTCCTCATCTGTTAAGTTGTCATGGCAATACTTTAAACATTATCTTGTCCAAAAAGTATATAGCATCATACCTGCACAGGATCATGCGTATCTTTTTGGAGAGGGGGTTGGCCCATCTTTGCTCTTGCACTTTCACACTTCCCAGAATGTCCACACATGTAAGAAAGTCTGGTGATCCCAAGTCTTTCACCAGTACGTGTATCAGACAGGTACTTAGCCAAACTCTCTCACCCTTTTGCCCTTGGTCCATATCCTCTCCAGAAAACTGCATCTGATGTCCAGATAGAGAAGGAAGTGGCCAAGTCCAGTCTTTATCACAGCCTGCCCTCACCTGAACTGACTGACTTCTGCTTCTCTTACATACTTATTTCACTGGTTCTGCCCAAACATCTGCCTTTCAGAACATGCCAAAAGGCATAGTCCATATGCCTTTTGCTCTAAGCTAGTGGTTCTCAACCTTTCTAATGCTGCAACCCTTTAATTTAGCAGTGGTTCTCACCCTTTAATACAGCTCCTCCTGTTGTGGTAACCCCCAACCATAAAATTATTTTCATTGCTATTTCAAACTGTAATTTTGATACTGTTATGAACTGTGATGTAAACATCTGTATTTTTGATGGTCTTGGATGACCCGTGAAAGACTTGCTTAACACCAAAGGGATTGTGACCCACAGGTTGAGAACCACGGCTTTAAGTGATTATCACTACTTTTGTCCAAAGTAAACTAACATTTCTACTTCTAATATTTATCCACAGAAGTATATGCAAAACTGTAAAAAAATGTGTATAAAACAATGAATGAACTTGTGGCTGTGAATAGTTTAAGGATAGCTTTAAGTGAAGTGTGGTCTATTTCTATACCAGGTTAGTAACCAGCCATTAAAATGGTGCATTTGGTGAACATACATTCTAATGGAAAGCCTAAAATCCATTCCCAGACAGTAACAGCAATTTCTCAAGGGAACAGAATCAAAATAAGAGAAAGGAGCCTTTCACACACTGATAGAGTTCCATAACATCTGAATTCTTCCAAGTGTGTGTTTCTGTCACAATAATTTCAAAAGCAAATGTTGTCAGCACAACCTTCTGCCCCGTACTTTATATGCTCTCATTGTTTTTAAAGGCATAGTAAATGTGTATTGCTTTTGTAATAAATGAATCCTCTTAGGGTCTCCAAAATATTTCAGCAAACTTTAGGGTTCTCATTCCACTGGCATTACCTCTGGATCACAGGCCAGCTTTGAAAATTCCTTGTAGCAGGAAGATTTTTATCTTGTGAGATACACATACAGCAGTTGGAAGGCAAGCAAGTGTTGGGTAAAGAGCCAAAGGCTGGCTCATCCTCATCATGTTAACTTACAGGACAGTTCTCTTTCATTCATTCAAAAAGAATTTTACTGGGCCCCAACTCTAAGTGCTTTTCTTGGAACTGGAAGTACAGTAACTATCCCAACCATCATTCATGACTTTGCTTTCTATGGTTTCAATTACCCATAAAGTCAACTGTGGTCCAAAAATATTAAATGAATAATTTCATCTGTATGCTTAATGAATCCATTAACTCCAAATTTATGAATTATAAATTGCACACTTTTCTGCATAGCATGATGAAATGTCATGCCATCTGGCTCTGGCCCAGCTAGGATATGAATCATCCTTATTCAGTGTGTCCATACTGAGACACCACCTACCTGTAAGTCACTTAGTAACTGTCCCATATTCCAGAAGAGTATAGTGATTGTGCTCTAGTAACCATTATGGAGTTATTAATTCTGTGTCATTTATCTGACTTCATTCCATCACATAAGCATTGAACCATTTGTCATAAATATAAGAAGCCAACTATAGTATAAGATATTTGAGAGAAGGGCTACATTGGTCTAAATTTTATTATAATTGTTCTGTTTTATTATTAATTTTGTGAACCCCTGACTTTACTTAATTTATGAATTTAAATTTTTCATAGATAGCTCTGTTTATTAGCTTTCCATTACTATAGTGAAATGCCTTAGGAATTAACTTATAAAACAAAAATGCTTATTTTGGTTCACACATTTAGTTTCCATGTATGGAGCACTAGCTCTCTAGCTTATGGCAAGGTAGCACATCATGGAGGAAACATGATACAGCAAAACAGCTCACATGGACAGGAAGCAAAAGCTGAGACCTGCTGGTCTCTCAAGACTCTACACTTAAATATCCTACCACCTCCCAAAACCACCACTCTGGGGAACTATTCTTTAACACACAGGGTTTCTGGATACATTTGAGTTTGAAACCATAGTTTCCTCTCTAGAAACAATGGAAGTAGCACAAGTTCAGGTTTTCATGAAAGGTCCTGTAATTTATTGCCCATTCATAAGAAGAAACCATTGTAAAAAGTCTGGCAATGTTGTGCCTCAATAGAGTGTTCTTTCCAGCAGAAGTTCCTCTAGTTAAAGAAAATAATTTTTCTTCTTCTGTGTTTCTAAATCAGTACTCTTGGTGTGTTGAACATGGTCTTCTGAGGCCAGCCTTCTGACGTCAACCATAATTGTGGCAATGAGTGTTTTGCCAATAATGTTCAATGCTACTGGTGATGAAACTTTGTGGCATACCCAACAGAGAAGCACAAAAGCTAATCAACATAAAATACCTAATATGAAGCCACTGATTATTTAAAGAATTGCAATAATATCCTGTCAATTGGTTAATTTATATATTCCTTTATCCAAAACCAGCATTTTTTCTAAGACACCAAGTTCAATCCAAATCCAATAAATTGCAAAAAATATTAGAAAGAAATTAATAAAATAGAGACTAGAATAACAATGCATTGAATCAATCAAATAAGGAGTTGCTTCTTTGAAAAGATCAACTAGTTTGTCAAACTCCTAGCCAAACTTAGAAAGAAAGATAAGTAAGATCTGAATTAATTAAATTAGAAATAAAAAGAAATTCTTAAAAAACACCCATAAATCTAGAACATTAAGGGATACTTTGAAAACTTATATTCAAAAAAAGCTGGAAAACCTAGAATAAGTGTACAAATTTTTAAACTCATGTGATCTAACACAATTAAATCCAGATACATAAAAAATTTAAACAGATCCATCATAAGCTATGAGACTGAGGCAGTGATTGACTCTCCCAACAAAGACAAGATTAATTCATTGCTGAGTTCTACCAATCTTTTAGGGAAGATATGGTGCCAGTGCCTCTCTAACTGTATTGTAAATAGAGAAGGAACACTGCCAAACTCTTTTGTTGTTGTTTTTTTAGATATATTTATCTTATTTTAAGTGTAAGAATGTGTTTTCCTGCATGTCTGTGTGTGCACCATGTTCATACCCTCAAAAGAGGGCATCAGGTCCTCTAGAACTGGAGTTACAGATGTTTGTGAGCCAATGTTTGGGTCTTGGAAACAGAAGCCAGGTCTTCTGCAAGAGCAGCAAGAGCTCTCAATCACTGAGCCATCTCTCCAGATAAAATCTTTTTATTAAGTTAACATTACCCTGCTAACAAAGCTGTATAAAGACATAATAACAAAAACAACATAATCACAGCCCAGTTTTCCTGATGAACATAGATGCAAAAATTTTCAACAGAATACTTACAAGTGAAATTCAGGAACATATTCCGAAGATATGACTGAATTGGTTTAACACCAGAGATGAAAGACTGAGTCAACATATGCAAATAAGCAAGTGTAATATACCATATAAGTAAATTTAAGGACATAAATTGCGTGATTATATCTACAGAAGCAAAAGGAAATTGACAAAGTTCATGGTGAAAATCTTGAAGTACTAGTAATAAATAAGAAGAAAGAGTGCCCACTCTCTCCACCATTATTTGATATAGTGTTTGAAGTCTTAGCTAGAGCTATAAGACAAATATAAATATATACAAATATACATTTGATACAAATAGGAAAAAATAAGTCATATTAGTCCAATTTACAGACAACATGATTCTATACGTAAAAGAGTCTATTACTACAAAGTGTGTGGTGTTTTCAGCCATAGGGTTTTACTACCAAGGTCTAGTAGGCAACCAGCCTGTGTTGTTGGAGGGTTTCTGGGACACCCTGGCCAACAACTCAAGGGGAGGTACTCTACACCTGATTCTGGGCTTTTCATTTGACAACCTATGGCTTCTAGGAGGAGCATAATCTCCTGTGCAGGGAAAGTCCAATTACACTCCTTTAGATGAATATAATATATATGAATTTTATATATATATATATATGAAGCTTATAAAAGAGCAGGCTTCTGTATGGATTTTTCAAACATACCTAGTGTTAGTTACCCTGCCTCCTCTCTTTCCTCTGCTGTAACCCTCATTCTTCTCCCATCTATACCTTCCTCCCCGTCATTCTCCTTCACCCCTTCTTATCATTTGTGTTGTACTATTCTCCTTGCCTCAAGAGCTTTCCTCTCCCCTCCACTGATGGCCCCTCTCTAGTTTACTGGATTCTGCAGGTACTCCAATGCAAACATGGAAATCTAAAGATTCGGTATTAGAATATACATATGAATGAAACATGTGATAGTCATCCTTCTGAGACCAAGTTACCTCCCACAGGAAATTTCCCATCAATTTGTCTGCAAATTTTATAATTTTTCCTTGTAACTAAATAAAAATGTACTGTGTATAGATATCACATTTTCATTATCCATTCAGCTATTTCTAGACATCTAGGTTGTTTTCATGTCCCAACTATTTTAAACAGAGCAGTGATGAACTCAGATGAGCATGTGCTCTATAGCAGGAAACAGTACCCAGAATTGACATAGCTGGGTCATAAGTAGATCTATGTCTAGTTTTTTAGGAATAGCCACACTGATTTCTATACTTATGGCTCCAGTTTGTACTCCTACTAAAAGCTGAACACTTGTCCTCCTTTTCCTGTACCCTTGCCAGTGTTCTTGTCTTTTGTTTTCTTAATCTTAGCTTTCTGACTGGGGTAAGATGAAATCTCAAAAGTAGTTTTAATTTGCATTTCCTTGATGGCTGAAGACAATGAGCACTTTAAAGATATTTCTTAGCCATGTTTTTTCTTCTTCTGAAAACTATTTCATTCCATATCCCACGTTTTAGTTGGAATGTTTATGTTCTCAGTGTTTAGTATTTTTAGTTCTTTATATATTCTTGATACTAATCCTCTGCCAAGGGATAGCTGGAAAGGTTTATTCTTGTTCTGCAGGCTGCCTCTTCAGTCAATCACCATTTTCATTTGCAGTACAGAAGCTTTTTAATGTCATGAAGTCCCATTTGTCACTGAACCTGTTTTGTGGTAAATTACATTTATTGATTTATGTATGTTGAGCCATCCATGTATCCCTAAAATGGAACCAACTTGACTATGATGAAAGATCTTTTAGATGTGATCTTGAAGTAGGTTTGCAAGTCATTTTGTTTGAGAATTTTTCTGTCTGTGTTGATTGGGGATATTGGCCTATGGTTTTCTTTATTTATTGCATCTATATTTTGGTATTCATGGTATACTGGATTCATAAAGAGATTTTGAGGATGTTTCTGCTTTTTCTATTTTTATGGAATAATTTGAATAGTATTAGCATTAATTCTTCTTTGAAAATCTTATAAAATTCTGAACTGACTTGTTTTAATTTAGAGATTTCTAATTATTGCTTCTATCTCATTGGTTGTTATATATCTGTTAAAATTATTTATAGTATTTTTGTAACATATATATGTGTGTATGTATGTATGTATATATGTATATATATATATATATATGAACTGTGATTAAATTGGTTCTACCCCAGAGATGTAACATTGAGTCAACATATGCAAATCAGTAAATATAATGCACCATATAAATACATTATATATATATATATTTGCCTCTTTCTCTTTAGATTTTATAATTAAATGGAATATAGTTTTCTAAGTATGATCTTGTGTTTCTCTGCATTTCCTCCATATCCATAGTAATTCTCCATTTTCACCTCAAATTTTATTAATTTGGGCCTTCTCTTTTGTCAATTTTGTTCAGTTTTTCAAGGAACCAAACTTTTGTTGATTATTTTTATATTGTTCATTTCTATTACATTAATTTCTACACTGGTTTTCATTATTATTGTCTTGTTCTTATTGTTACAATCACTTAAAGTTCATCATCATGTTGGTTATTTGAAATATAGTACTTGAAGTCTTAGCTAGAGCAATAAGAGAATTGAAGGGGATCAGGAGGATACAAATTGGAAAGGAAGATGTGAAAGTATCTTTATTTGCAAATGATATGACAATTACATAAGTGATGCTAAAAATTCCACAAGGAAATTCCTACTTCCTACATCTGATAAACACTTTCATCAAAGTAACTGGACACAAAATTAGCTCACTAAAATCAAATATAACATGTATAAACAAATATATAATAATTACAAACAGACTGGAAAAGTAATCAAGGAAAGAACACCTTTCATAATAGCCTGAAATAATATAGAATACCTTGGGGTAACTCTAAGCAAGGAAGTGGAAATCTTGTATGATATTGAAGATATTGAAGAAGCCATCAGAGGAGGGAAATCCCCCAGGCCCTGCTCATGGATGGGTATAATTAATATAGTAAAAATAGCTATCTTACCAAAAGCAACCTACAGTTCAATGTAATCCTTATAAAAATTCCAGCACACTTCTTCACAGATATTGAAAGGGCAATCTTCAGATTCATATGGAAACACACACACACACACACACACACACACACACACACACAGACACACAGACACACCACATTTGCTATCACAATCCTGAATAATAAAATAACTGCTAGAGGCATCACCACCCATGATTTCAAGCTGTATTCTAGAGCTATAATAAAAATATCATGACAGAGTGGTTTTGTGAGCTCTACTATGAGTGCTGCTGTGGGGAGCTGAGGAGAGAGCAGGGGCGAGTTGGAAAATCACGATATAAAGTGATAGATAACACAATGCCATTCCATGGTCTTGGTACTGGATTATGTAACAATGACCAGCATTTGAAACCCAACCGTCCCCTGCAGCACCAGTGACCACTGGAGCCATACGCCCACCCTGCACCAACTGGGAACAGGTAAGGCCTCCCGATCTCTGGACTGGGCAGACCATGTCTCTAACTCCTAGGCCCTGGGGACACACTTCATGCCCCTACCCCACCAGCCCCTGCAGCCCTAGAGACCAAGCAGTAGCTTCTTCCCTGTCCCCTTGTCAAGCCAGCCATCCCCTGGAATCAGTGACCATCTGAACCATACATCCACCCTGCACTGATTGGGAACAGCCAACCATCCTCTATGGCGCCAGCCACCACTGGAGCATATGCCCACCCTGTGTCAATTGGGAACAGTGACCACTGGAGCTATATGCCCCCTCCTGGACTAATTGGAAAGAAGAACCACAGGAGCCAAAGGCCCCACCTGGACCAATTGGAAGAAGAGTGACCTGGAGCCCCACCTGTTCAGATTAAACGAGAAATGGGTAGATGGTAGTGTAAGAACACATTAAACAACATAAAGAGGAGTATGTTACCATAAGAACCTAGTGATCCTACAATAACAAGACCTGAACATCCCAAAGCAGATGATCCAGGAGAAAATGACCTTAAAAACAACTATATGAAGATGATAGAGACCCTAAAAAGGAAATGAAAACTTCACTGAAAGAAATGGAAGAAAAAAACAAACAAAAAAATTGGAGGAAATCAAGAAATCTCTTAAAGAAAGTCGAGAACCCCGAGAAAAAACAATCACACTGGTAAAGGAAACAGTTCAAGACCTGGAAATTGAAATAGAAGCACAAACTGAGAGAATTCAGGAAAAGAGAAATCTGAGTAAATTAACAGAAACTACAGAGGCAAGCATAACCAACAGAATACAAGAAATGAGAGAATCTCATGAGTAAGGATACCATAAAGGAAATAGATTCATTGGTCAAAGAAAATGTTAAATCCAGCAAATTTTTAACACAAAAAATCCAGGAAATCTGGGACACCATAAAAAGACCAAACTTAAGAATAATAGAGATAGAAGAAGGAGAAGAATTCCAGCTAAAAGGCACAGAAAACATATCCAACAAAATTATAGAAGAAAACTTCCCCAACCTAAAGAAAGACATGCCTATGGAAGTACAAGAAGCTTACAGAATACCAAATAGACTGGATGACAAAAAAAAAAAAAAACCAACTCTTCTCATCACATAATAGTCAAAACAATATTAAGAGCAACAAGGGGAAAAGGTCAAGTAACATAAAGGCAGACTTATCAGAATTACACCCGACTTTTCAATGGAAACTCTGAAAGCCAGGAGGTCCTGGACAAACATTCTGCAGATACTAAGAAACCAGATGCCAGCCCAGAATACTCTACTGAGCAAAGTTTTCAATTACTGTAGATGGAGAAAACAAGATATTTCATGACAAAATCCAGCACAACACAAAGTACTTGAAGGAAAACTCCAACCCAAGGAAGCTAGCTGCAACCACCAAAACACAGGCAACAGATACCCTCACATCAGTGAATTCCAAAGAAGGGAAATACACACACACAACCAACAAAAAATAACAGGAATTAACAAACACTGGTCATTAATATTCCTTAATATCAATGGATTCAATTTGCCTATAAAAAAACACAGGCTAACAGGATGTATACAAAAATAGAAACCATCCTTCTGTTACATACAAGAAACACATCTCCACCTCAAAGACAGACATTACCTCAGTGTAAAGGGTTGGGAAAAAAATTTTCCAATCAAATGGACCTAAGAAACAAGCTGGTGTAGCTATCCTAATATCTAACAAAATTGACTTCAAACTAAAATCAATCAAAAGAGATGAACAAGGGCATTTAATATTCATCACAGGAAAAATCCATCAAGAGGAAGTCACAATTCTGAACATCTATGCTCCAAATACAAGGACACCTACAATTTGTAAAAGAAACATTACTAAAGCTCAAATCACACCTCAAACCCCACACACTAATAGTGGAAGACTTCAACACCCCACTCTCATCACTGGACAGATCTGCCAGACAGAAACTTAACAGAGAAATAAGGGAATAACAAATGTTATGACTCAAATGGACCTAATAGACATCTATATAACATTTCACCCAAACACAAAAGAATATACATTCTTTTCTGCACCCCATGGAACCTTCTCCAAAATTGACCATATACTCGATCATAAAACAAATCTCAACAGATACCAGGATTGGGTTACATATAATCGAGTTGTTGGCCAAAGGGGACCCATGGAAATCCTCTAACAATCTAGGCTGTTGTCAAATCTATAGGTTGCTTTTTAAAAACTGACAGCAAAGCCCCCTTGCTGAAGACAACACATACATAAATCATTGAACATGGAGATGTCTAGATGCTGTCTACATAAAACCTTTACCCCTATATTCTAGCTAGTGTCTTTGGTACAGGAAGGTATTCTGCACACTAACAAGAGAAACGTCACAAACCCTCTGATCTACAATGGTGTCTTGCCTGCTAGATATGCTAGAGCAATGGTGGCACAAAGATTGTGGGAGTAACTCAATCTACTTTGACTTAAGACCTGCTCCATGAGATCGAACCTGGAGACCTAGGATAAAACCAAATACTACTGTTTCTTTAAAAATGTAGCAATAAATAAAATTAAAATAATCATAGATCTGTGCTTTGTTCAGTCATCATCAGAGAATCTTCCTCCTG
Organism: Peromyscus leucopus; assembly: GCF_004664715.2. Lineage (NCBI taxonomy): Eukaryota > Metazoa > Chordata > Mammalia > Rodentia > Cricetidae > Peromyscus > Peromyscus leucopus. The sequence goes on from NC_051075.1 coordinate 1,857,694, forward strand.
CAGCAGATGAGAACAAATAATAAAGACCCACAGCATAATGCAACAAGTGAGAAATTTTAAAACACTTAGCTCTAAATGGGCTGTCTCCATCAAATCACTCCCCTCAGGGGTCAGGGAATTCCATGGGAAAGGAGGCAGAAAAAATGTAAGAGCCAGAGGGGATAGCGGACACGAAGAGAACAAAGCCTTATAAATCAACTGAGCAAAGCTTATATAAACTCACAGAGACTGTGGCAGCATGTACAGGGCCTGCACATACTTTATCCCACCTAGTTAAGCTTCCAACTTGTGAAAAAGAAGTTTTTAAAGTGCTTAGGGATGGGCATGGTGGTACATGCCTTTAATCCCAGCACTCTGGAGGCAGAGACAGGCAGATCTCTGAGTTAGAGGCCAGCCTAGTCTATAGAGCAAGTTCTAAGATAGTCAAACTTAAATAGTAAAGGAAACCATAGAAAACAGAAAGCTTGTGAAAATGTATTTGAACAAGAGGGTCATGTTCCTGCCTTAGCAAACAGAAGAACCTGGCAATTTGGCAGCATGGTTCTTAGAGTCAAGGATACAAGAAAGGGGTTGTGGAATCTCCCTCTGTGGCTAAGGAAAATTGCTGAGGCCAGGCATGTGTCATGAGTGTCCATTCATGGAGGACCCAAGAAGCCATTGTGTGAAGCTGTGAAAGTGAAGCCTGGATAACCTTGGAGACCCAAAGATGTTGGAGATACCAGAGTCAATGGATTCTTGCCAACGAGAGCTGCTAACAGGGAGTGGAACCAGCCCAAGAGAAAGAAGTGTGTTACATTCAACAAAGCTAAAAGGAGTTGGAGATCTGAAGAGCATTTTGACATCAGACATAGAGACACAGACTTTAGTATTTTTTCACTATGCTCCTTTTCCTCTCTTTTGGAATGGTAATGTTTATCCTGTGCCATTGTATGTTGGAAGTATATGATCTGGTTTTTTATTTTTATTTTACAGGTTATTACAGTTAAATGATTGCCATGAGTCTCAGAAGACTTTGAACTTTGGACTTTTAAACAGGGTTGAGACTGTGATAAATTATGGATGGGGACTTCTGAAATTGGACTGAATGCATTTTTTTCATTATTATATGGCTACAAACCTATGATATGGCTACAAGGGAGTGGAATGTGGTGGTTTGAATAAGAATGTCCCCCATAGGTTCATATATTTGAATGCGTAATCATCAGGTTGCAACACTACTTAGGATTAGGAGGTGTGGCCTTGTTAGAGGAGGTGTGTCACTAGGGGTGGGCTTTGGGATTTCAGAAGCCCAATCCAGACCCAGTAACTCAATCTCCTTCCTGCTGCCTGCTGATTCAGTATAAAACTTTCATTTCCTCCAGCACCATATTTGCCTGTGTGCCACCATGCTTCTCAACATGCTGATAATGGACTGAACCTCTGAAACTGTAAGTAACTAAATGCCTTCCTTTATAAGAGTTGCTGTGTCATGGTGTCTCTTTACAGCAAGAGAACGCTGACTAAAACACATACTATTAGCTCCAATGACATGACCTGGAAGGTTTTCAGACAGTGAATTAGAAAGAACAATTATTACCATATTCAAACAACTCAAAGAAAACAAAAGCAAAGAGCTGAATGAAATAAAGAAGTCAATCCAAGACATGAAAATTGAGTTTAATAAAATGATAGAATTGCTGAAGAAAAGCCAAACTGAAATGATGCTGTGTTGCTGAATCCTAACAGCTCACTCAGGGAAGGGGCTGAGAAGGCACAGAGTCAATGACAGAAATAATAGGAGTCAGTTGAAAGCAAACAGCACTCATTTATTCAATATCAGGGAAGGCCTTATGTATCCTCCTCCCAGCACCCAAGCTGTGTCCCAACCTGGTGGCATTGTGTGGTCATCACTCATTGGCTGGGCACAATCAGGAACTCTGACAGTAACCAAGAACTCTGACAGCACCTGTTGCTAGGCCCTAAGGCAGACTCTAGGTTAGCTCATAAGGAAGTATGTTATGTGCATGCCTTGGCAACTGGTTTAAGCCAATTTCCTAGACCCTGTGGGCCTGTCCTACTACATATCCACCCTTTTATTTTATTATGTGGGTGCTCAGTGGGAGTTGGAGTTCTTTGTTCCAGCCTTGTTGACTCCACCCCAGGGGGCCTCAGCAACTGGATTGTGCTTGTCTTAGGTTGGCTTGCCAAACAAGCTCTTACCCATCATTGACTGTCAGCCCTCAAAGAGCATCCATCCCTGGGGAGGGAGTCACACTGGGTGGGGAGGGTCAGGCAGTAGCCTTTTGAATTTCAGAAAGCCAGGCATGCATAACCTCCCATGGGAGGCTATGAGTTGGATGTCTAACAGCCATTAACACCTGTACAGTTGCCTTAGTGGCCACCCATTGTTGCAGATGTGCTATAGGAGACCCTTAAAAAAGGAGAATGATTTAAAATGTCCCGTAGTCGGCAGGATTTGAACCTGCGCAGGGAGACCCCAATGGATTTCTAGTCCATCGCCTTAACCACTCGGCCACCACTACATGAAAAGGAGAATGATTAAAGGCACCACCCTACCAATCAAACATAAGTGAAAATCCAGGAGGGATCAAATGGCCTTTTTATATCATGCCAAACCTTTTCAAAAAATAAAGAATCACAGGCCATAATCTCTGCCCTTGTCTGATTTAACTTGAAAATTTCCAGTGTTAACTGTTCTATGTGCCCTATCTAGCTATTCTGCAAATAATTCCTTGAGGATTGACAGCTTCAGTTCAATTATAGACCACTGTTCTACCCATACTTCTTGATCTGAGAACTATGTCAATGGAATTGGGCTAAGGGGCTCAATCATAGTGAATTTCATGGAGACAGTGGCCCTTAGAATTGAGGGTATGGATCTGGTGTAGGGTTGCACACTGCAAGACCACCTTTTCATGGACCTTTATGTCATCAAAAAGGCCCTGTCATCTGTAGTTAGAACAATACCCACATCCTCCATGGCTCCGCGATTGCCATCAAGATCCTTTCAATGGAAGAGACAGGTGGTCATCTTAGAATCTTGTTGGTCTCCCACACCACTAATGGGAGGGGGGCAGGTTTAAACTTCCAATGAGAGAAGTGAAGTGCCTCAGTCTTGGTTAAAATGTCTACACCCATGTCAACCAAACCTTGGACAGCTTGTCCATCAAGATTGGAGAGTGTGGAAAAATAGTCATTGTCTAATAGATTTTTTGATTACCAGAACCTCCTCTTACTGGTGGAGCTGTGGAGTGCCCTTCCTGGAGATTAAAGGGGTTGGTGTTTTGACAGGCAGTGAACTACAGTCCTTTGCCTGATGAAAGCCCTTATTGTATCTGGGGCATCAGGTCCTAGGTTTTGCCTGGGGACAGTCATGCTGCAAATGCTCTGGTTTGCAGCATCCCCAGCAAGTTCCATCTACCTGGGGGCCCCTGAGGGTGTCATTAGTGCACTGCCTGTCAGTGAGGACAGTCCAGGGAGGAGGTAAGAGTGGCGGTGGGACTGGTGCTGGGGTCCAGAGCTCTGGTGGCCTGCACCCATTTATGCATGTCCTTTTCACACAGCTGCAACTGCACATGGGCTTGGGCATTGAGCTCCTCCCAAGTAAACTGCTTGATCAATATATTTCTAGTGGTGCCAGCTTCCACTCTGTGCTCTACTGCCTCATTGACACAGTCTAGCAAGTCGGTAAAGAGTTCCCCAGGCTGTTGGATAAGATCGTGAAAGTAAGCTGAGGAGTCCGGGAGTACAGGCTCTGTGGCCTTGAGGGCCAGGTCTGAGACCTGTTGAAAATAGGCATTTCAAACCAATCTGATGCACAGGATGGACATATTCCCTGAGCCCTATGAGCATATCATAGGTCCCAGGATGTTAAGTAAGATGTTCATCCAGGCCTGGGATTCTGCCTGATCATCATAGGCCAATCTCCAACTGAGAAAGACTGTAGGCTCCAACACAGCTTTAAGCAAATGGTACCAATCAAAATAAGTTTGTAACTGCATGGACCATTGAGCAAGGACCTGCTGAAAGTAGGGGAATTCTGGTCCTGACTCATTGGCTGCCTTCCAGATGAGAGAGAGATCAGCTATGGGGCCAGGAACCCAGGGCTGGACATTGGCATTTGAGCCCACATTGACTAGGAAGGCTTCCATGTGCCTATGGACTGACAGTGGTGCAGGCTGTGAGGGCTGTAAGATGCCTGGCACTATGGGAGAGTAGACAGCTCCTGAGGCAGGTAGGTACTGGGGTAGATCACCCCAAGATACATGGCATAGATGTAGCTGCCCACAGTAGTGGTGGAGCAGAGGGGGTAGCAGCACATACATGACTTAATGGCAGGTGCCTTCTCCATGACAGATTTCCAGGGGCCCAAACTGTCTGTCTCATCATCATCAGATATCATAGCAAAATCTGACATGGAAGGGGTGGGGACTGATGAAAAGATTACCCATCTGTTAGAGGAAAACAGCAAACAAACTACAATCTGAGAGATGACAGTCAACAGGGGTGGAATTTGACTGGACCCCTATGTCTTGTGCTTAGTGGGGGACTTCCATGGTTTTTTAGGCCGTGGCTGTATGCCCACATGGTGTCTCCAGAGGAGAGATGGGGTTCAGGAGCCAAACCCTGGCTCCACCTCCTGGGGTGGTCAATCCTTATGTGGAGGCACCAGGCAAACTGAAACAGAAGAAAAATGTGCCTTCCTAACAGGATGGGCAGACAAACACAGCAGACAACGCAAAAGAAGAAACGAAATGGGGTCCCAACACTTACCTGCTGAAGGGACCAAAAGAACACAACGCTGAGGGGCCTTCTCACTGAAACACACTATCTCGGGGACGCTGGGTTTCCTTCAATCCTAGCCGCAGACCGTTCACTGCTCCAAATGCAGCCTCTGTCATACAACATCCTCCAGTGGTAGAGAAGGCTAGCTCAAATCTGCCTCGGGCATGCAACATCCTCCAATGGTAGAGAAGGCTAGCTCAAATCTGCCTCAGGTTTTGTTAGCTCCGGTTGGCAAAATGAACTCATCGGTATCCTGAACAAGATAGCGTGGATCCACATTTAAATATGGAGACGGGGTTCATACCAGTTAGCGGAACACCAGCAAGTCAGCGTGCTAGTAACCCGCTCCCCGCCCCCCCCCCCCCCCCCCCCCCGCTCCGAAGAAGCCAGCTAACCCGCTGCCCTCCATGACGTCACAGCAAACTGCGGTGGGCTTCCCACCACCACCTCAGGCCAGGTCGTGTGCTTGGCCATGGTCCCCACAGCAACAGCCGGAAGACCCGCGTTGCTACTTCTCTCTGTAATTTTTGTCTGGAAGACCTGTGCATTGGTGAGAGTAGGGTATTGAAGTCACTTCTATCAATGTGTGAGGGTCAATATGTGATGTAAGCTGCAGAAGTATTTCATTTACAAATGTTAATGCCTTGTATTTGGTTAAGAATGTTAAGAACTGCAGTGTCCTCTTGGTGGATTTTTCCTTTGATGAGTATGTAGTGTTCCTCCCTATCTCTTCTGATTAGTTTTGGTTTTAGGTCTGTCTTGTCAGATATTAAAACAGCTACACTAGCTTGCTTCTTAAGTTCATTTACTTGGAATGTCTTTTTCCATCCTTTTATGTTGAGGTGATGTCTATTCTTGATGTCAAAGTGTGTTTCTTAGATACAACAGGATGACTCCTGTTTTCATATCCTTCTGTTAATCTGTGTCTGTTTCTTGGGGAATTGTAAGCATTGATATTGAGAGGTATCAATGAGCAGTATTGTTGATCCCTATTATTTTGTTGGTAGTGATTTTGGTGTGTATGAGGGGCCACTCAATTCCCTTCTTTTGATTTGCTGGTCTGGGAAATGGGGGCAGAGAGTAAAGAGAGGCCACAGCAGAAGGTCTGCTACAGGGCTGGGAATGAGACGGGAGGTTGGACTTGGAGAAATGGAGAGAGGGGTGAAGATATCCAATTAGCCTACCTGCTTCCCTGGTCAGAGTGGCCTGTGAGTTCCTAGATAATACCTGCTTGAGTTGGGGGCAGGTATCATCTGCCCCCAATTCAAGATTAGAGGAGAAGACCTGTGTGATCCCCTGGAGATGGGGACAACATAGGGAAGGGAAACAGCAGCTGGTGTGCTGTTGCAGAGCTGGGATGAGGCTGGGGATTTGAATTTAGAAGAGCAGAAGAGATGAAGATCTGCAATTAGCCTACTTGCATCCCTGGCAAAAGTGGTCTGTGGGTTTCCAGGGAGTGCCTGCTGGAGTTGGGTCCTAGGATAAAGCAGTAATTTGGGGGTAGGGAGTTAGGAAGGATGATCTGTATGATCCACTGGAGACGGGGGTGGGGGTAGCAGAGGGAGGTGGCTGCAGAAGGTGGTTTGCTGCAGAGCTGGGCATGAGATCATATTTGGAGGATCTGAGGGAAAGATGAAGATCTGAAATTAGCCTACCTGTTTCCCTGGTCAGAGTGCACCCAGACATCCTTGAGGAAGACAAAGAATCTTCCAGCCATCTTGGTTTCCCACCTTTTAGTGTAAGTGTGTACAATATTCAGAAAGGATTAAGTTGTAAGAGGGTTCAGATGTTGTTTTCTTTTGTGGGACTAGTGATCAGGGTCCAGGTTCTGTCCTTAGTCGTTTGAGAGTTTGCTATTGTAGGCCTAAGATATCCAAGAGTCAGCACACCCCTTGCTGGGCCTCTCCTCTGCTGTCTTTTGGTGTGGCTCCCCAAGTCTAGTTGCTCTGCCTTGAGTAAGCTCTGGTTAACCGTAGGTTGGGGACAGGTGATCTTGAAGAGCTGAGGGTGAATTCAGAAGGCCTATGGGAGGTACATGACATTCCACAGTCATTGGTGGCTGGAGTTTGAAGAGGCTGGTGGCTGTATCATGTCCAAAGCACTGTTTAGAGCTGATGCTTAACTCCCACAGCTTTGCTTCTCCCCATTGGGTTGCTGACGCTGGTCCCTAATGGCACAGCTTTTGTAGAGTCACTGATACAAATTTTCTTTTAACTCAATTTGACTGAGCTAAGCTATGGCAGTGGGTACACTGGTTGCAGTCACAATAGCAAATCCAATTGAATAATAGAGAACATTCACAAATCCAGCATTAGAACAAGTTTCTTGGAGTCACTGATCAAATTGAGTTGGGAACTCAGTAAGTAGCTGATGGAGTGACAAAACATTGCTATATCATTTGTTTCCCAAGCTGTAATCAGCCACTTGTTCCAACATGAATTCTAGTTTGCCATCTTATCTGGAATTCCCTAGGGCTAGTACGTGTGCATGTGTGTGTGCATGTGTGTATGTGTGTGTATATGCATGTGTATACGTGTGTGTGCGTGCATGCGTGCGCGCGCGCGCGCGCACCCTATAGGTTGGAGGCAGGGGTCTTCCTCTGTCTTTCTCTACCTTTTTTATTGAAAATAGATTTTTTCATATGTTATGTTCTGATTGCAGTTTCTCTTCCCCATCAACCTTAATTTTCAAGACAGCATCTGTTGTTGAACTGAGAGTTCATCAAATGGCTAGACTGACTGGCCATTGAGTTCTAGGAGTCCTCCCTTTACCCCACCACACCCCCAGGGCTAGGGCTACAGACCCACACCATCACATCCAGCTTTTATGTAGGTGCTGGGGATCTGAACTCAGTGTGCTTGCATGGCAGAGACTGAGCCATCTGCCAACCCGTAGACCCTAATGGTCTTTCTTCTTCTTAATCTAGTGTGTTGGTGATGAAGTCTACCTTGTCTTTCATTGACTTATTGAGTTTTTCATCTCCAATTTCCTGTTTGTTCTTTTGTTTCAGACTATCACTTTTCTTACTGAATTTCTCATCTATGTTGCTGGCTTTCTTGTTCAGATATTGAAATGACTTCTTTATTTCATCTTCTGTCCTCTTTGAGGTTGTTAATCATTTTAAAAACTAGACTTTTGAATTATTTCTCCTACATTTCAAGACCTTAGTATCTTTGGACTTGATCATGAGTACCTGTAAACATTTTAGGTGTCATGTTGCCTTACTTTTATATTTCTTGTGTTTCTACATGATAATTTTTGCAATTTTTTTTGGTGTGTATATCTCTTCTGATTTATTTCAGTGTGTGAGGGGGAGGGTGTCTTCTTAATCTTCCTTTAAGGTCTCAATCCCCAAAACCTCCAAGATAAGAGAAGGCAACACCACCAAAACTAGCCATTTTCAGGCTGGTGATGTACACAGGCTGAAGACCAGTACAGCCAAGGCTTAATGTTTTAGGCAGGCCTGCACTTCCTCTTTGCATTTCAGGAGCATGGTTTCACTGAGGTTTGTAGGAAGTTTCCTACTTTGTTCAGAAACCACCAGTTTGATCCCGGGGGGTCCTAACTGTCCAAGCTGAGAGGTGCTTCCCCAGTGCATCAAAGGGAAACTCGGCAAACAGAGCACCAAGAACTGAGCCAGATGGGAGGAAATGGGGAACCCAGATCTCTGCCTTCTGCTCTTGGCCCTTTCAGACCATGGCCAGTACCATATCACCCAGACTAGCACTCCATGTTCTCAATCCTGGATAGGAGTAAATTATTCACATCAAGGAGGCCGCTCTGGAGGATGAGCAGTCCACAGACTATGAGCTGAGGGTTCTCAGTGTTTACTGGAGTCCCTGTTCCTTACCACAGAGCTCTCTATCCGTGACCACCTTCCTCCCAATTATGCTCCTCGGCTCATCTTGTCCTCTCCAGAACTGCAGTCTTCTACCCAAACATGTAACAGAATGACTTCAGGCTCCTTGAGGTATAATTATTTCTTGATTTCAAGTCACCAGAGTAGTCCAGTCTCAAACAATAGTCTCCTTCTCAAGATGGTGCCAGACTACAGCTGTCTGAAATATCAGGACTGAGAAAATGGGTGTCTTTCCCAATGTGGCCTCCCACACAGAGGAATCAGCCACAAAATCCTCCCACTGGATGTAAGGCTCCCATGAACTGTGGCTGGGACTGTCAGTACATCCTTTTGGTTTGCTATCTCTGTTCATTTTCTATCGTCAGTAAATTGGTTGCTTCTTTTCTCCTTATCCCTTCCAGCTAGGTTTTCTCCTCTTCTCCACAGCTGTAAAGCACAGGTGCTTTCCTCTTCCTGGTGTGAGTTTACCCATAACTCTTATTTCAGGTCTTGCTGCCTGCACATCTTGGTATGTTGTATTCTCACTTTGACTCAGTTGAAATAACTTTGAAATTTCCCTTTGTGACTTTGCCTTTGTCTTGTTAATTAGTTCCCTAATGTTTGGGGATTTCCCAGAGATAATTCTGTTAATCTCTAATCTATTGTTTTTACTTAGTAACATGTTGAGCACTTGAAACCTATGAGAGCTTTTTTATGGTCTAAGAGACCATGTAGTTTGGTGAATGACATGTGCCTTGTTGGGTGGCATGTGGGTTAAATGTGGGAGGCCAACTCCCACCTTTTCAAGTGTTCTTTTTAGGAGGAGAGAGTGATAAGAAAATATTAGATAGAAAGATAGCAAAGAGGAGAAAGACAGAAATAGGATACAGGATAGCTTTGGGAGGACCTGGGTCAACACCCAACAGCCTCTTCTGCCTCTTCAAAGAGGCTTTTTATAACAATGCCAAGGGGTGGAGCAAAAGACCTCCCCCTTGCTAGATCAAAGCACACCACACAGCCAAGTGTAGATCCTTCCAACCACCTGGTAACCATGCCCTTGGTCAAATCATCCCCTTATGCAGCCCTGCTGGGTAAAGCAAGCTCAGATTCTTGGACCCTGAGTAAGTTCTCACTAGGAAACCTCTGTGGGTCTCTATAGTTAAAGGTCAGTGAGGCCATGAGGTATTAATATTCTACCAGGGTTTCTTAGGGGTGTTGTTTGGTTTTGTCTTGTCTTGTGTGTTCTATTTTGAGTACTATCATGGATTAAATACAAGGCTTGTGTAAACCTGTTGCTGGAGGGCTTCTCTCCAGGTTCCACCAAGCCCCGCAGTCCCACAATCCACGTATAAAATAATCACTCAGACGCTTATATTACTTATAAACTGTATGGCCGTGGCAGGCTTCTTGCTAACTGTTCTTATATCTTAAATTAACCCATTTTTATAATTCTATACCTTGCCACGTCGCTTGTGGCTTACCGGCGTCTTTACATGCTGCTTGTCCTGGCGGTGGCTGCAGTGTCTCTCCCTCCTTCTTCCTGTTTCCCCAATTCTCCTCTCTCCTTGTCCCGCCTATACTTCCTGTCTGGTCACTGGCCATCAGTGTTTTATTTATATAGAACAATATCCACAGCACTTCCCCTTTTCTTCTTTTTTTAAAAAGGAAGGTTTTAACTTTAACATGGTAAAATTACATAAAACAATTATCGAACAAGAATTACAGTTACAATATTACAAATGTCCTATCTATCTTATATTTGTGAGTTTAAGGTTTTATATCTAACTTATCTTTTATCATAACTGAGTAAATTACAACTATGTAGTCTTTAACCACATCAAAGACCTGAGAAGGAACATAATGGTACCTGAGAAATGGTAGATGGATGCAAGCAACTTTCAGGAATCTTGCACGAGTAGACCAAGACAGCTGGCAGCCTGGACAGTCACCTAATGTTTATCAGCATTGTTGGTGTATTCAAATTGGCTACAGGCCTAGAGTATATGACAGACCATTTTCATAAGCAGGAATTCTGAAAGACCATCTTACCCTGTCTTGGCAGAGTACAGTGGTCTCTTTCCTTGTGTCCCACTTGTCCAGAAAGGACAGCATCGCCTTTGTACTGTCAGTCATCAAGGCAAGGGCAGTTCTTTGCCAGTAGGCCATTTTGTGCCAAGAAGACAAACTTCCAAATGGAAATGTCTTAGAAGCCCAACATTCTCTCGGGATCAAAATGGTGCAGCTAGGAGCAATTGTGTCTCATGTCAACAGAATTCTAAGTTATTTAAATGCCATATTCTCTAGGTCTATGAAGTGTTTGAAGATTACCTATCTATCTGAAATATATCTATGTATACCTAGAAGACTTAACTAACATGGCTACAATTATGATTATCATAGATGACTAATTATTAATCTGTTTCTTAATTACCCATTACAATTTTAAATGAGTTACATAAACATAATACCTCAAACAAGAATAGAAATATATATATACAGTATAACAAAATTAACTTCAAGTTTGTATAAATAAACTAAAATTTATACCAATGTAAAATATTTTAAACATAAACTAAAATCTATACCAATGTAAAACATTTTAAACAAGTTGTTTTTTAAAAGTAGGTTCATTAATCTACCCTTTTATCTTATCATCTCTATATCCTATATATCTATATCATATCCCCTTTTCTTTTTTAGAAAGAGATCACATTTATAATCAACCTGTTTTAAATAAAAATATTGGTTTTTCTCTGTCCCATACCAGAGGGCTCTTCTGATTTGGGACAGAAGAATCTCAACCATTTTTTTTTTTAATATGTCTGGGTTTAGAGGGGGAGTGAGCCAATTCCACCTCTAAAGCCAGCTTGGTATATTTGGGAATTTGGATGTAGCATCTCTTACTACTTCCTGCTGGAGGGGGGCGCTGTGTCTTATGGGGACACAAAGAAAATTTTAGGCCTATGGGGTAGTCCATGAGGCTGTATTGTGTGAACCAGTTGCCTTGAAACAGCTCTGGATGTTAGATTATCTGGGCCATGGTGTCATCGGAGACCTTTCAGGGGGTCTTGGCTGGTGAAACCTGATGTATCTTAATCTGGAACAAATCCATAGCCTCTGGCTTTCTGTGGAAACAAAAGCAGAACCTCTTTTTCAAAGCAACATATCCTTAAATCCAAATTTTGAAGACAAGGTACCTTTAAAATATACATATTGGTTTAATTAAACATCTTTTTCGATCAAATGGTTTTTTTGCAGTTAAAAATCCCAAAGACAACACAATCAAGATTCTCTGTGTAATATTTATCTTTACGTGGCTTTTTTATATTAATTTATCTTTTTTTGTCTCTTTCAAGCCTACGTATATTTTACACACAATGTAAACGATTTTATCTGAATCAATCTTATTGTGACACTATTTGTTTAAACTGCAGTATTCTAAGACTGAAACAGCACTGTGGCTGCTGGCTCTGCCCATTTAAGCTTACCAACATGGCGTTTTCCACCAGTTCTGTGAGACATCAAGTCTCAGAAATAGTGGGTCTAAGCTTTTATCAAAGCAGCATGTAGCCCAGAAACCATTTTTTTTTAAATACTAGTAAAGACTAAATCTACCACACCGTGTAATGTGCCTCTGGCAGACGCCTCATTCCTGCCATACTGCCGGTCAAATGCAAACATCAGGAACCTGCCAGTAGTTCAAACCTGTGTTTTGCGGCGTTTAGCTGTCCGTATGAGACATGAAGCAGGAACCTGTTTTTGGCTCTGTTTAGAATTGGTTATTAAATATTTTCAGGTTTAAGGTGGAAACTCGAGCCGTTGGGCAAGAGCTCTGCCTTGCCCTTCTGTCCAGTTTCATTAGGGGAAATTTTAAATCTCTTACTGTTTCTGTAGGTTTATTTATGGAACTTTTAGTTCGGGCAGTATTTACTTATGTGTTTTGAAACTCAGTATTTGGCTGTAAATCATTTGTGATTGATATAATTTCTTCAAGAATGGAAACTTTTTTGTTATTAAAAACAAAAACAAACAAACAAAAAACCCACCCCTTTGTCCTGAGTACTATCCTTTTCTTTAGAAGTCTACTTTATCTGACATGAACAAATCCTTTCCAGTTTGAATAGAACTTAGGTTGGTATTAATTGATGTATATAGATCGTCATTCTTATTCCTATGCCTCTTTTTTAGCTTAAACGTAAAGAGGGTTTCCTCTTGGAATCAAATAGATAAACCCTGCTTTTCTGTTTAATCTGATCTGACAGCTCACACTTTGTTAGAATGGTTAAATCATTTAGATTTAACATGACCATTAATATGATTGATTTCAATATGTCATCTTACACCTAGTCACTAATTTACCAGCAATCCACTTCCATAGAAATACACACAGAACTAAATATTTGCTAACTGTTAATTTCTCCAAATTTTCTGTATTTTTTATTATTGCATATTTGTGATGGGCTTTACAAAGTGTGTGTGTGTGTGTATATATATATATATATACAACTCACTTTTCCTATTTCATGCAATCAATGTGTGTGTGTGTGTGTGTGTGTGTGTGTGTGTGTGTACAATTCATTTTTCTTTATCTGTGCACTGTTGGACACTTGGGCTGACTCCATAACCTGGCCTAACATGAAGAGTGGGTGTCTCTGTCGTAAACTGCATTAGACTCCTTGTTCACATTCCTGGGAGTGATACAGCTGGATTACATGGCATGTTCAGTTTTAGTTTTTGGATGAAATGACATACTGGTTTTCATAGTGGCTACACTATTTTACACCCCACCAGAACATGCACACACCCTTGCCAGGATTTGTCACGGTTTTGTGTAAACACAGGCTTTTCTCTGTCCCATCCCATTCCACAGCTGCTTCCTAAATTATCATTCAGAGGCTCATATTAATTATAAATTCTTGACTCAGGCTTATTACTAGCTAGCTCTTGCATTTAAATTAACCCATAATTCTTATCTATGCTTTGCCGTGAACAGGTGGTTTGTGGCTTGTTACCTCACTTACTACATGTCTTGCTTCCTCGGCAGCTGGCTGGTGTCTGCCCTAACTCTGTCGTTCTTCATCTCCATTCTCAGTTTGAATGTACTGCCTTACTTTATCTTGCCTCACCACTGGCCAAAACTGCTTTATTATCAACCAGTGAGAGCAACACACATTCACAGTGTGCAGAAGGACATCCCACAGCAGTTGTTTGCTTGTTTGTTTGTTTTTAAGACAATTTCATGTTTCTGTTTGAGTCCTTTGCTGACTGACTACAATTACTTCTTTGCATTTCTCTTATTTAAGGATTTATAGGCCTAGTGTGGTTTCCTGGTGTTTACAATTGGCTTTTGTTTGTTTGTTTTTTCTTATGACTGGGTCATAAGAAGCATCCTCTGGTGAAGCACGGCTCCAGTGCATGTTTTACAGCTACTATGTGTCCAAAAAAAATTTACTTTGTGTTTTCAAACTTGTTTTGCCAATATAGATACTTAACTTCCTAGAACATTTTTCTTTAGATACTTTAAAGTACATCCTTCCACCTTCTCTCTTGTGTCATTTCCAGTAAGAACTCTGCTGTCCTTCTTAGCATGTTCAGCAAACTTTCAGTCTGGGAGCTTTTCAATTTTCCTCTTCATCACTAGATTTAGCAGTCTGATTTTGGAAGTTTCTTGATGCAAGTACTCTTTCTATGCTGTAAAACTACCTAACGTGGAATTTCAAGTTTGACTTTCCATCCTCCCAGAATGCCCTGTGCCACTGTTTATTGTATTGTAGCTCTTTGTTTTATTTTGGTAATTTAGATAAATGAATTTTCATAACACCCTCTTCTTCTGTAATAGCTAATCTGCTTTTAATCCCATCCAGTGCACTTTTTATCTCATACATTGCCATTTCCTCCTTTTGGACACATTTGTGACCATTTGTGTCTTTTAGCCCCTTGTGTCTTTTTGTGGTCTCCTGATCATACCAAATCTGTGCAACTTTCCTCTAGTTTCTTACGTTCATAGCATACAGCCAAAATGGTAGTTTTAACATCCCTGTTATTAATTCTTCCATCTGTCATTATAGGTTGGTTTCTATCCAGTTATATTTTTCATTATGTACCAAAGCATGAGGCATATTTCTCTACTTTTTTATATATCTGGTATGGCTGGAAAAAAAAATTTGAGACAGTTTCACTGTGTAGCCCTGGCCAGCCAGCCAGGTACTCACTTTGAACTCACAGAGATCCACCTGCCTCTGCCTCCTGAGTGCTGGTGTTAAAGGCATGTGCCACTGTGCCAGGCATGGTTGGAAAAATTTAAAAACAATCCTAATGTCTTACGATCTTTTATAATTCCCTGAGTTTGATGAGAAGTTATCATTTTCATAATTATATTCCATTAGCTGTCTATGGGGAAATGAAATTAAAGTCTCATATCAATTGAATTACTCAAGAGAGGAAATTGCCCTTGGTGTGAGGATGTAGTCATATGATTTTTTTACTTTGGAGGCTAGTTGATGGCAGCAGGTAATTAGTTGAAGAGGACAGGTAGTTAGTTGACAGGGTCAAGGAAGTCAGAGGAATGTGTTTCTGAATGTCTCAAAGAAGACACTGCCTCCAAAAGGTCTAGAGTGCAAGGAAATGAGCCCTTCCAAAACTCCTATGGCTGCTAAAGGTCTCTAAGGCTCATACAGGGCCACAGTCCCAACTAACACCTTGATTCCAACCCTATGAAAACATCAGGAGAGAATATAATTGGACCTTGCTTGGACTTCTAGCCTCAGAACTATGCAATGATAATACTCATCTTCTTAAGCCACCATCTTAGACAGTTTGGGTCTTCTGTAGTGGTATTTGTTCTACCATGACCTTGGGCGATACTGCCCAAAGGAGGCAGAGCTTCTTGCTGTTGCACAGGACCTCTTAAAAAGGAAAGGGAGATTTCCTCAACTTATCCTAATAAATTTCCCTAATACTCCTAAAGCAGACTCACATGGATTTCTTGAATTAGTCTTCTGTAACAAACTATCAGAGACTGGGTGGCTTACAAGCTACACAAACTTTTCTTCTGCAATTCTGGAGGCAGGAGGCCTAAGGTCAGGGGACCTTCATGATTACGATTTTGTGAAGCTATAGTCCTGTTTACAGACTTCCAACTTCCAACTGTATTTTCACATGGTGGAAGGAGAGTGGGAGAACGCTGGGGTCCCTTTTATACAGATATTAATTCTTTTCCCAATCAAACCGAAGATTCCTATGATGGTTGACACTGTCAACTTGATGGGACCCAAAATCTCCTAGGAGTCACCAAAGCTCTGTGAGTGTCTGTGTGGGTATTTCTAGACTGGGTTTGTGAGGTGAGAAGACCCAACCTGCATGTGGGTGGCATGATTCCATGAACCAAGGTCCTGGTTGAAATAAAAAGCAGAAAGCACCAGCTTCTGTCTCTCTGGAGATGCAAAGTGCCCAGTTGCCTCATGGTCCTGCCCTATGACTTCTATGCCAGGATGGTCTGGGCCTCAAACTGTGAGCCCCTCAAACTGTGAGCCCCTCAAACTGTGAGCCAAAACAAACCCTGCCTTGCGATCCTTTGATCAGGTATTTTCTCATATCAACAGTGAAGTAAATAATACAGTTCCATCTCCAAATACTAGGGTTAGGATTTCAACATACAAGTTTTAGGGGAACAAAAGCATCCAGTCCATATTGGTGTAATTAGTTAAGCAGCAACAGAAAGTGACTTCTCCTGGGATTAGTTAATTATATGCCTGGTAATAGTTAATTAATTACTAGTTAATTATATATAAGTTTTGCCAACTGTCTTATTTACATTTCTGAAAGTACTGTTTTGCCCCTAGCACAGCTGAGTTATTGGTGACGGTTTATTCTTTTATAAGTTGCTGTTAAGCTTTCTTAGGTACAACTCTTTCTAGGATGATGTTTTTCCCATGACTACTAAGACAAGCATCTTCTGAAGACATTATCTAATTCTCAAAATTTAATGAAGATTTCCACTCTGACTGTTAGGAACAGGAATTTTTTCAGGCCATTATGTAAGCTCCACATACTGAGTCCTGTAATTGTCTAGCTGGTCTTTCCCCAGCTTTTGCTAATCTCCTCTACCATGCATTTACTGGGGCTCAGTTAAAGACTCACATACCCGCTGTTGCAAGCAGAGGTCTCTCTCTGTATAGCTCCTTCCTCTCTGGTACCTGTCCTAGCCTCTTTACCCTCTCCATTCTCTCAGCTTTGAGACCTCAATTCAGATGGGCAGCTGCCTGACTTCCCCTTTCCTGAACCAATGCCTGAAAACTCTCTAAGCAGTGAGCTGGGCAACTATGCAGCTTAGTTCATTCATCCCCATGTCCTTCATTACTTGATCCTTCATATGAGCTTGTTATTCATGTATCTACTTTTGATTTTTAGTTTTTTAAGAGAAGAAGATAAAACCAGACCCTATTACTCCATCTTGCTAAAAATTGTCTATATTTCTTTGTATTATATTTTAGTCATTGCTGAAAGAATGTATTATAAATCCTTAGTTTTTCAGTCTACTTCCCTATATTAATATATTGCATCATCGTGTAAAGTACAGAAACCTTGAAGCCATCTGTTATGAATATTGTCACTATTTGCATTATTATTATTGTGTGTATTCCATCTGCCTTTGTTATGTCATACAAGATGTAACTATCATTTTAGAGTTATGATTTATATAAAAGAATTAAGAGGAAATATCAAAGAAAAATATTCTTTTGCACTGGGTTTTTTAAATGTTCTTTATTCTTTTATGGGGATATGACAATTATCTAGTATCTCTTGTCTCCAGCCTCAGTGATATCCTTTGGCATTCTGGCAATAAGGAATATTTCCAGTCTTTTTTTTTTTTTTTTTTTTTTGTCTTTATTTATCATTTATCTTTGTTCTTGAAGGACATTTTCTCTTCATATAGAATCTGGGTATGTAGATTTTTTTATTACTTTAAGGATTTCTTTTTAACTTCTTGCTGTTTTTGGAGACAGGGTCTGGTATAGCCCCAGTTGTCCTCCTTTCATAGCTGAGAATGTAGCGAACTGAGTTGGCCAGCTGTAGCCCATGCAAGGTCTGTGGCATGCATACATGAAATATCACAGTGAAACCCATATGTATGTATGTATGTTTGTGTGTGTGCGTGTGTGTGTGTGTGTGTGTGTGTTAATAAAAACCATTTTTAAAGGAGCTGTAACACTTATGTAGCTAAAGACCTCTGTACCTAGGCCTACATAAGAACTCTAACCTACTGGGTCCCTGCAGCTATTGGGCCTAGTTTTATAACACTAGGAGAGGCAGCACATGAGAGGGTCTCCCAGCCCACTCACCAGGTAAGCTGAACTGTCTGCTTGTATAGTCAAGAAAGGGGTGTTTCCAACACCCAGCACAGCACGTATGACAGACCTCAGACGAGGGAGACATGAGTAGTGGGAGATTTTAATGTTCTGTGGTGTGGGTAAGCACAGCAGTGAGTGACCCAGTTTGTCTAAAGTACAGGTAATGTGTAAGGGACAGGGAAGGAGTATTATTTTTGATAAGGTGATTTGAAGTATAAATGCCAACTGGAAGTCTAAAATGCCAGGGCAAAACCTTTGGGTTTTATTTGACTAAGAGAGCGCTGGAAAGGCTTTCTGGGCAGTCAGGCAACACATGAGTAAAGAATGAGAGGTGAGAAACATACAGTCGTTCCTTTAATATGCTCCTTATGAGCTTCCTACGAGGGAGAATGCGGGTGGCTAGGAGGATCTGTGTTTGAACTATGTACAAGCAGCCCTTATATGCGTGGGTTCCATATCCATAGACTCAAGCAAGTATAGACAAAAATAGAGGGGGAAAGATTGTGTCTGCCTGTCTGTGTACAGACCATTTTATCATTATTCCTTCAGCAGCATGGTATGAGAACTATTTATATAGTGTTTGTATTTTAGGTATTGTAAATAATTTTAAGATGATCCAAAGTGTTTGAGAGGGGGTAGGTAGGCTATGTGCAAGCACTATGGCATTTCATGTAAGGGACTGGACATCCCTGGATTTGGCGTATCTGTAGGTGGACCACAGGGACCAAGGAATGACTGCAGATTCTTCCAGTCACTGTCAACATCTACTGGGAAGACAGCTGGTAGTTATGAGTGTTGCCTACAAGCATTTTTCTTCTGCCTCAGAACAGATGGAAAGCATCTCAGAAATGGGGAGAGAGTGAGACCCACAGGTGGCAGCATCTTCAAACTTGGCCAAATTCTCACCAATATCTCAAAATTCTAAGCAGAGTTTTGTAAAATCTTTGTGTAGTGTTCTTTGTAGTCAAAATGAAAAAAAGAAAAGAAAAAGAACCCCAAAACTATGAAATCTAAGCACCATGAAAACAAAAGCCATTCTTCTGTGACACTGCAAAAGGTAACTTTAGGTCAACATCCTCTGTTTCTTTAGATGTTGGGCCCCTCTGGTGTCTGCCTCTGGCTTTTTCTTAACTAATCTGCCAAATATTACAATTCCAGCTCAGGCTGAAATACAACCAGGCCTCAGGGTTGCCACCTTAGAAGAAGGAATTTCATTTGGCAATATTTAAAACAGTGTTGCTGTGGGATGTTCTGTATGTTAAATGTGTTGCTCTGATTGGTTAATAAATAAAACACTGATTTGCCAGTAGTCAGGCAGGAAGTATAGGTGGGACAAGAGAGGAAAATTCTGGAAAGTGGAAAGCTGAAACGGAGAGATACTGTCAGCTGCCGCCATGACAAGCAAGATGTAAGGTACCGGAAGGCCACGAGCCATGTGGCAACTTATAGACTAATAGACATGGGTTAATTTAAGATAGAAGAATTAGATAGCAAGAAGCCTGCCATGGCCATACAGTTTGTAAGCAATATAAGTCTCTGTGTGTTTATTCGGTTGAGTCTGAGCGGCTGTGGGACTGGCGGGTGAGAGAGATTTGTCCTGACCGCTGGCCAGGCAGGACTGGAGGAAACTCCAGCTACACAGTGTACAAAACATTTGAGTAGATAGTAAACAATGCAAGGGAGGTAGATGCAAGAGTTTATGCCGTGTGTCCATGGCTCCCCAGGGAAAGAAGAAAGTCAGCAAAGAACATCAGAGTAACATGAAAATTAGCAATGAGGAAAGTATGGATGTGTTCGAAAGCTCCTGAAATGTTAGGAACAAAAAAAGAAGAGATAGCTCTGAAATCCTAGAAACTGCTCCAGCTGAACCATGTGTGCTGGGACCTGCCTGTAACTCAGTACTCAGGAGACTGAGGACCATGTGTGCTGGGACCTGCCTGTAACCCAGTACTCAGGAGACTGAGGACCATGTGTGCTGGGACCTGCCTGTAACCCAGTACTCAGGAGACTGAGGATCATGTGTGCTGGGACTGGAACCCTGGTACTCAGGAGACTGAAGCAGAATGATTCTGAGTCTAAGGGAAACTTGAGCTACACAGCAAAACCTTGTCTCAAAACAAAACAGAAAATGCTAAAATTGATGAATTTTCAAAATTGTTTTAATAGCTTAAATTGCTCATTTCAAGCTGAAACTCTGGAGAAATATCAAGGATACTGAAGAAGTCTGAGAAGCCAGGCTTGACAGCACTCACCTCTGATCTCAGCACTTGAGAGCCTGAGTCTGGAAAATATTGAGTTCAAGAACAGCTTTGTCTGTGCAAAAAGATCCTGTCTCAAAACCAAACTGGAAATCATGAGTAAAGAGCTAAGGATTTGTGGGCAGGTAATGAGTCTATAACAACTATAAAGAGAAAAGAGGAATGTATTGCTGACTGGTCCCTGATTTTCAAGGCTGGCTTCTGAAGAACTGTGACATTCCACTTTCTAACTAAGGGTTTATCTGTAGTTACAACCTGACCCCATGGGGAAATTCAATGACTTTAATGTATGTGCCAGACACAGTCACAGTCATGGGAAAGCATTAGGTCAAATATTTACTTAATTGAGTAATAGAACTGATGCTTGGCCCTTCAAAGATAAAAGAAAATAGAAAAAAGGGTCATATGATGCTTAGTGAGATAGTATCACCAAAGACTTCCCGGGAAGACTTACTGTAAAGATGTAAATGAAGGAGGCAATACTACAGTGACTGCCCAGCCCATGCTCCCTTGGAGGGTATTCAGTAACTTACTTTTCAATATATAAGTAATTATTTAAGTGAATTTCTGCAAAGAAATATGACAAATTTGAAGTCATAGATTTTTAATCCTCTGCCTTAGCAACTCAATAACCAAGGAAAAGAATCAATATCAGAACACATTTTGGGGAGCAGGAGAGATGGCTCAGTGGCTAAGAACACTTGCTGCCCTTGCACAGGACTGGGGTTGAGTGCACAGCACCCACATGGCAGTTCACAACCTCCTGTAACAACAGTTCCAACTCCAGTGCCCTCTTCTGGCCTCTGCAGGCTCCTGCACACATGTGTTGCATATAAGCTCACAGAAGCACACACACATAAAGACAATAAATACAGAGCTAGACTGATGGCTCAGCCGTTAAAAGTACCTTCTGATCTTGCAGAGGACGCAGGTTTGATTTCCAACACCTATGCTGGGTGACACACAACTATGTGTAGCTCTAGCTCCAGGGGGTCCAACGCCTCTGGACTCTGCAGACACTTGCATTTGTGGCACATGCATAGGCAAACATTCATACATATGAGTAAATAAAATAGGTCTTAATAATAAATCCTTTTGAAAAGAAAGTGTTTTACCTTTCTGGGAAGGAATTTTGGAGATAATCTCATATTGATTTTAACTCTGATAGCCTTCCATTGACAGGCCATCATCAATTCTCAAGCTTTCTGTAAATATTTTTGTTATAAATTACCACCATCACCAGACTGAAGGTAGCAAGTGCAGCTGACTTCACTATACCCAAGGTTGGTTTGCTCCACCCTACCATCCACTGCTGGTACCGACCGACCGACCGACCTGTCTGTCGGAGACAAAGGGGATGACTCTGTCGCAGACATCCACACACACGGCCACCAACAGAACCTGCCCTCCTACTTCCAACCCTGCCCCCCCCCCTCCGTCTGGGTCAAATACCTCATCAGAAATGAGCCCAATTTTTATCATTTACCAATGGCTTTTTATAGTTTGCATTTGAAAAGAACACTGCAACTAGCTCTGCATTCCTTTCCGCCTCAGTTCCCCAGGCTGCAAAATAAAGGGATTTAGTCTGATCTCTCTGGCTCCCTCAAGAGACACTTATTCTGAAAGATGATGCATATATGTATATGCATGTGTGTGTATGTATGCATACATAGTCACACAAGCACACAGACACACAAAATACATAAACATAGGCACACACATACAAATACAGAGCCATAGACACAGACTCACAAACACACACACACAAACACAGACACAAATAAAAAGACACAGAAATAAACACAAATACACACAAACACACAAAGACATACACAGAGACACACACAGAGAAATACACACACATACAAACACACAGAGAGAAACAAATACACCACAGACTCACATAGATTCAAACAGGCACACAGAGAAATAGATACACACAAAGACACAGATGCAGGCAGACATAACATGCACACACACAAGACAAAGACAGACAAATACAACACAGAGATACTTACACACATATACACACAAAGCCACACAGACACAGATACGCAAAAAGACCCATACAAATACACACAGACAGACACACAGACAGGCACACAAACACAGAGACACAAACACACAGACATATAGTCTTACACAGACACACACACATAGACAAACACACACAACACACACATACAGAGCACACAAAGAGACACGCAAACACACAAACATACATGCACACTCACAAACACACAGTACAGACACATACACAGACACACACATACAGAAATACACATATAAACACAGACTCACATAGACACACACACACAGAGATGCACACAGATACACACAGACATACACATAGACTCACACAGACAGACACACATACACACAGTTAGTGGCTATTTGATGATATACACCAAGGATCTGTGCAAACTGTAGCCTCCACTTTCAGGATGTTCTTGTAGATTTTCTACAATAAATAAATGTATTTGACCTTATTTATACCAAATGATTCCAGTGTTACAGAAACTTGGAAGATGGATTATTTTCTGAAATTTTGTGCCATCTATCTGTGTTAGAGTCTTAGTCTTTTCAGCCTCGGGAGTTGTTAGCATCCTGGTCAAAGACTATCCTGCCCTACCGGGAAGCTACTTTTAGACAAGACTAACATTCAACACAGCCAGTTTCAGAGATTCCTTTCACTTTGCCCTTCTGTCTCATCCATTCTACTGAACCTCTTAAGAACAGAGCTGCTCAACACAGGGCCTTGATGGGCAGAAGCGATGGCTCTATGCTTTAGAACGAGCACTGCTCTTGCAGAGGACCCGTGTTTGATTCCCATCACCCTTGTGGGGCTGATCATAATCATCTGTAACTCCAGCTCCAGGAGATCCAATATGTCTGGCCTCCACAGGCAGCTGCACTCATGTGTACATAGCCACACAGAGACCATAACTAAAAATAATCGAAATTAAAATATTATGAAAAGAGAGCGTTGCCCTGGGCCTGTGGTTTAAGAGCCCTTCCTGAGTTTCCAGCTTGTGTGATCTGCCTTGTGGATTTTCAACTCAACGATGCAACATCAACTCTCACCTAAAATTCTAGTCTACTGACCTGCCCTATGGAATTTGGACTTCTTATCCTCTATAGTCATATATACCCACTCCTTAAGCCTCCTCTCACTTCCTCACTCTTTTTCACATTTATAATGTAATATATATGCATGCCTATAGTATAATTCTCCATTCTCTGCTTTGATGCATGGCATGGAATACAAAAGCTGTCGACAGTTCTTTACAAAAAGAAATCATTTTCTTCTGGATGAAATGAGAGGCAGTATTGAGCTTTAGAAATCACACTATATTAAGAAGAAAAACCATTAGTTCCTGCCCCATCCCTTGATCACTCAGGGCCCTGATTAGTCACTAAGAGCAGTGTAGAACAGAACTACTGTGTAGTCCTTGACCACAGCCCCACAAGGAGGGACAGAATTTCTATTCTCACAGACTCTTTCAATCTGTCCTTTCTCTGCCTCTCTTCCAAGGGATAAGTGAGATGTTGGTATCTTTCTGCAGCTTTCTTGCCTCTCAGGAGCATTCACATCTCATCAAAATGGCCTACGGCTGCCTGTCCTTTTCAAACTGACCAATTCCACATTTTTCCTCCCCCCAGTGAGATCCCCAGAACTCACTGCTTCTCAGAGGGTCTTCTTAGTACAAAAGGTCCTCTCTACTGTGGATCCCTGGAGGAGGGCGAGGGGGCCAGAACAGGGAATCCTCAATGGGCTTTGAAACGTCTCCTGACACACTGAGTGTGGGTAGATGAGCACACAGAAGCCAGAAGGTTGGCTTTTGTCAGACAATGGGACATATTTAAACAAAACGTACACAGCTGATGATCTCAAACAAGCATTTCCTGTCACGATAAAGTATTGAAAATGTATGAAAGAAAATGTCCATGGAAATATTAACTCATAAATATGATCAGAAGTGTGGGTGCAGTTTCTTTTCTTTCTCTTTTTTTTTTCCTTTTTTTTTCTGAGACAGGATTTTCCTGTGTAGCCCAGGTTATCCTGGAACTCACTCTGTAGACCAGGCTGACCTTGAGCTCATAGAGATCCACCTGCCTCTGCCTCCCAAGTGCTGGGATTAAAGGTGAGTGCCACCACTTTTTTAAGAGTGCAAACTTCTAGCTAGCAGAGCATATAATACTGTGGAGAACCACGCTAGATCTACAGGCCCCCCCTGGTAGATCTCAGAACTGGGTGCTTACACTATAGCTCCTTTGCATTATGAGACTCTGGTTTCAAGAAATGAACAACCAGCCTGAATTCCCTGACTCCAAAAGACTGGGTGTCTTATAGAAGGTAAGAGAGGCAGCGGCAGTGATCCAGCCGCGGACCCCAGCTGTTAACAGCTCTCTGTCTCATCTCCGCCCTTTTCTTTTCTCACACCACCTGCCTCCGCATATCCCTGCTCCTGGTGACAGCACATGACCTAAACCTCCTCGGTGTTAATTGCCAGTAGGTCAAGTCATCTAGGGAGAGACCGCGTGAATTTCAGGCCAAAGTCTAAGTCCCTTGAGATGCAGGGTGGATGTTGCATTCACCCCTGGGCCAATCAGCTGTGGCCAAACCCAAGCTACACTAGAACTAGTGTTGCTCCTCCTTCATTAACTGCATGGGTAAGCAGGAAGAGGGGGTATTCCTAGACATGGGAGGGAATACACCCGAAAGACAACGGAAGGGGGTGGAGCCAACAACTGTTCTCACACCTGCTCCCGGACTTATTTCCAACTTTGGGGAGACATGGAGATTAGTAGTTTTTCCTCAAAAAATGTTTCAAGAGTTCAGAATTATTTGGGATAGTGTATTTTATTTTAAGAACCAACACTGTTTCAGAATACAGAAAAAAAAAAAATATGGGCACAACTCCTGCTAACTGGATGATGGAAGAGCTCAGATTTCCATCTCAGTGTCAAAACCAGAGAAAGCCAGAGCAACTCTGAGGATTAACAATCCTCCCTTGAATAGGTCCTGCCTGGGAGTAATGCTCTGTGAAAGGACTGATACATTGTCAACTGTGCACTCAGGGGACAGAGAAACAGAGTGCAGGTTGTGGACCATGGGCTTCCCTAGCCTAATTTGACAAGTTTGAAGATGGAGAGCTCAAAAGAGAAAATTATAAAAGGTGATCAGGCTAACCCATTTCCTCTACCCATCCCCTCACCCCCCAGCCTCTGAAACAGACAATCTTAGCAACAGCCCCATTCTTAGTAAAGAAATGAAGCCTAATTATTCATGCTTCCACAGAAGATTAAGACAAGAAACTAAGAGTGTTAGCTGGTGATGAGGAAATTGGATATTCAGGGAAGAATGGCAAGAAAGAAACTATTTTCTACATACCTATTTGGATTTTTTTTTTACATTTGATCTATAGAATACTTAGCAAAAATAAAATTAATTAAAACAATTTACCTATGACATCATTACCAGAGAGTCATAAATAAGGGTGTATGAGAAACAAGTTACTGACCAGATTTTATGTATGCAAATTTTATGACAGAAAGGGAATTATTTTCACACAGTGAAAATTACTAATCCAAGTTTATGTTCCAAGAAAGCAGCAATGAGTTCATAACAACAGGGTCTTTTTCTTTGTAATAAGGACCCCCCCCAAAAAAAAAAAAGAAAAAAACTCACCCTTAACACTGTCTCATATAGTCTTGCAGTTTCTGACCTTGGCCATCTTCCCACTTTATCAGCCCTGGTGTCTGGGATAAGTTCCTCCACCCCAGCCAAACACAGCCATCTGTGCACAGAACTGGACACCCCAGAGGCCAACGCTTTTTTATTGTTTTGTGTGCCTAGCACTTAACTTTATACCAGAATACACAGCTAAGAATATGCAAGCACTCCCCTAAAATCGCTCTCTTGGGATCCATAATAAACGCACATATGGAATGCGTGGCACCAAAGCCATTATTCACACAATTCTGCTCGTTTCAGATGTTTGCTTAGTAGCAAAAGCCTTGACCATAAGCAGAACTTCATCATTGCCTTATGAAGCTAAGGGGCTGCTCCACCAGGCACACAGATTTCAAAAGGAAAGCAGCTTCATGAGGGGAAGTGTTGATGGTATGAGAAACCCAAAGCTTGGTTTGCTGTTCCGCTTTGGTTTCTCCCTGAGTTTTCATCTACGACATCAGTCATTATCATTTTATTTGCTTTTCTGACTGTTGGTGCTCGCTGATGACTCCTCATGAGAAGTAAATTTGCTACTGCAGCCTTTTTGTTTCCATGGACTAGTCAAACAGGAGAGTCTTCTAGTCATCAATTTACCCAAATTTCTCCTCTGTAGTCATTGCAGCTCTACCTTCTGGTGTACCTGGGGCACAGATCGTACAGACATGAGCCAAAGGCCTTAGTAAGCTCAAACAGCAGGTTAAAATAAAAACAAAACAGAAAAGTCCCAGTTTTATTTATTTATTTTTTGAAACATGTATGTCTGTAACCATCTGCATGCAGTGCCCATGGAAGCCAGAAGAGGGCATCAGATACCATGGGACTGGAACTGCAAACTACTGTGAGATGCCATGTGGGTGCTGGGAATTGAACCCGGGTCCTTTGAAAGAGCAGCCAGTGCTCCTAAATTGTTGAGCCATCTCTGCAGCCCAGAACAGCAATGCTTTGTCTTTTATAAAATTTTTATTAGCATACATTAATTATATACAATGGGTTTTATGACATCTTCATACATACATACATATATATACTGTATATGGACCACATTCACATCCCGTCCACCCCCTCCCATTCAAACAGTTCCCTTTCAACCTCCCAGACTTATATGTTTGGATACTTGGTCTTGGTCGCCCGTTGGTAAACTACTTGGAAAAGATTAGAAGGTGTGGCCTTGTTGGAAGAGGTGTGTCACTAGGAATGCGCTGTGAGATTTCAAAAGCCTGCGTCATGCACATGCCCTGATCTCTGTTTCTGTCTCTGTCTCTGTCTCTCTCTATCTCTCTCCCTATCTCTCTCTATCTCTCTGCCTCATGTCTGTCAGTGAGATGTGAGCTCCCAGCTACTGTTCTAGCTCCAGCTCCGTCTGCCTAATGCCATGCTCCCCACCGTGATGGTCATGGACCCACCCTCTTGAATGAAACCCCCTACAGACTCTGTCTTCTACAAGTTGCCTTGGTCATGGTGTCTCTTCAGAGCAATAAAACAGTATGGCCTTGGACGAATGATGTACTTCTAACTCAGGAAGTTGAAGCTTCTAGAGAAGAGGATCTCAATCTGTGAGTGCTGGGAGGAGATGAGTATAACAGAAATCATATACCATAACAAACTTCTCAAATATACGTATGTTTCTGTCTGCTCTGCACCCTACACTAGAACAGCAGGATGGAACCTGACGTAGTAGAAAGATAAGACACTTATTTGGGAAAATTCTCTAGATGAATATGATAACTTTTTGTTGTACCATTTACTAGGAAAATAACACTAGTATAAAGCAACAGGAACTATGCTTCAAACCTCAGAGGAAGAAGAGAAAGAGAAAAAAGGAATCAGACCTAAAAATATGTTTACCTAATTGAATCATACAAAAAATAAGAAGCTTAGGTGGGCTGGCTACCCAGTCTTGTCAATCAAATGGGAGGAAGTAATTAAAGGACCAGAGAGTACACTAAAAGAGTTGGGGAGAGCTGGGCAGTGGTGGCGCACGTCTTTAATCCCAGCACTCGGGAGGCAGAGGCAGGTGGATCTCTGTGAGTTTGAGGCCAGCCTGGTCTACAGAGTGAGATCCAGGACAGGCACCAAAACTACACAGAGAAACCCTGTCTCAAAAAAAAAAAAAAAAAAGAGCTGGGAAGAAAGAAACATAAAACTGCATTTGATGGTGTGAAAATACAAAGAACAACAGAACAAAAAGGAGGAAGTGAGGAGCTTGCTCTAGGAAATCAAGATATGGAAACTAAGACGAGAGACGTGACTACAATTCCAGGAATAAGGAAGGAACGGGGATGGTTTCAGTTTTAGTTTTGAGGAAGTGAAGAAAGAGTTGAGAAGAAGCAGAAGAATTTAAAGACCTGATAAGAAAAGGAACTTTGTAGAAAGAGAAACTGAAAGAGAAGAACAGCACTGCCCAATTCCAGGGGCATTCCATTCTTCAGCCTGTATTCTCAAGTATGAACACTTCCTCAAAAAGTCCTGAGGGGCGAGGCAGATGTCTCAGCTGCTGAAGTTGCTGCCTTGCAAGCGTGAGAATGAGTGCAATCACCTGGTCACATACAAAAAAGGCCAGCGCAGAGGCACAGCCTTGCACTCCCAGCACTGGGGGAGCAGGGACAGGCAGATCCCTGGAGCCAGCTGGCCCGCCAGCCCGCCTACCAGTGAGCTCATGGTCAATGAGAGACCCCATCTCAAAACAAGGCTAATGACTCCTCAGAAGTGATGCCCAAAGATACTTTCTAGCCTAGCCTACACACACACACACAGAGAGAGAGAGAGAGAGAGAGAGAGAGAGAGAGAGAGAGAAGAAAGAGAAAGAAACCTCAAAACCAACCTAAGTTTCCTCCAATGCAGAAAAGCAAGGCCACTCCAAGAAAGAGAGGAGAACAAACCCTACCTGAACAAGGGTTCCAAACTGGTGCCAAGTGGGAATGGACTAGAGCTGCCTGTTGATCACAATGGGGGAGAGAAGCTTCTTCAGTCACCCACTCTTTACCTCTAAAGCATGAGTGGCCACTGGAACTGACTGATGTTTATCTAACATGCTATGCTTGCATTCAGGATCTGTTTTATCTAAAAGACAAGCCAACACAGGAGTGGTACTTCGCACAGGAAAATGAGCACACTATGAGAAGTTGATGGTCATGGGGACTGAGTCTGGCTGAGGGAGAACAAGGTACATGCATCTGTTATCTCCCGTGTGACTTCATGGCCTACAGTGGCAGTTCCTTCTCTTTATCCAGGACACTAATAGCTACTCTCAGAAGGTGAGGGAAAGAGGTGTTAGTGAAGGAGTGATTGTAAATGTGTAAGCAGGGTTAAGGAAATCAACAAGGTGCTATGATTCATTCACCGTGGTCAGACACCCCAGGACCAGAAGGGACAGCAGAAGCAGAATTCCAAATGTGACTTCCTTCTATGTAGTGCCAACGTCTCGGTCCCTGTGCCACTAAAAATGCTCTGGGGTCAAGACCAAATGCATCCTTGTTTCTCACCCTCCACTAATTATTGAGCACTACTACACATTTTAAATTGCACATTTGGATTCTGACTTTGGTAGAATACTTTGGTTTTGGTTGCCAGAGTTTTTACCAGAAGCACCTCCTTCTTTTCCACATTATGAGTGGATTCCAGCCTCTTACTCACGCTAGTTGTTATACAAGATTCATCCCACTGCTCTTCTTGAAGGACATGGACTTCTCCATCTTAGTTCAGACTTCTTGCCTTCTAGGCCTGCTGGACAAATACCACTCTGAGCTTTCTCCCAAAAAAAATAAAAAATGATAGCATGACTGGTTTGCTTCAGTCTTCTTTTTTATCTGGTTTTGTCTCTTCCTGTGCATTTTTGTCTTAGTTAAGCTATATTTCACCAATAAAATTGAAAAAGTAACAATAACATCTTTCAAAGTACTAAATTTTTCTACTTTATTCTAGGATATCTTATGTGATTAATGTGAAACAGGCCCTTGGCTGGTCTCATTTGCTAATGAAGATATGAAACCAATCTTCAGTAGCACATAAGTGCATCTTTAGATGGACTCTGAAAACCAAGTCTTCAATCACCCTGAAGGAAGATGCTCTCTCTAAGGAGTATGATTCTGCCCTCTGATAGGCTGTCCAATTCCACTCTGTGGACTGATGCAGCAGCCACTGAGGTACTGGTAGTGCCAGATGAGGCCGTCACAATGATGAAAAAGTGGGAACTGCCTGTACCTCCTCTTCCCCACTTACCTGAAATCTGAACCTGACATCAACCAAACACTGAAGCCCACAAAGAGAGCTAGGGGAGATATAAAACAGTCCTTGATAAAAGGACTTCATCCCCTAAAATACACTAGCCAAAATGTGGCAAATGTTAGATAATGATGTCAGGAGCAAATGACTTAAATGGTCCTGCTCCATCTCACTTCCATTGGCTGGGCCAAAACCAATAAACAAAAAGCTGTGGTCAACACACATCCACCTGGACGAGGTTCTAGAAGAAATTATGAAGCAGAGAGACACTGTGAATGTGAGAGACAGTGCTTTTTAAGGAGGACTGAAGAGGCAGCTAGAGAGGTTACCAGACCTGTGTCAGAAGTATCACAGGGAACCTGTTAACCACTATTCACTAGTCTCTGCTCTAGACCTACCCTTATTATAAGAGCTTTCAGATACAGACCAATTGAAGGGGGTTCTCAGACCACAGTCAGCTACATTCACCTTACAAATGCTTACACTGAGCCAAGAGAGCTGCTGGAGAAATTCTCAGAGCAGAGACATGAGTGCCACTGTAGTGTATGGTTACAGACTTTCCCTGGCCTTTAGCACAGCCCAAACTTTACCAAGTCCCCTGGCCACTTTCTTCCTCACTGCAGTACAGAAATGTCAAACCTTCTTGCTCCTCATGTCTGTGCTGTTCCCTCTGTCTGCAGGTGACATTGACCTGAACTTTGCTGCATTTCCTAAACCAAGGCTCCAAACATGGCCTTGCCTTCATCTGCCTACACACCCTGCTCTCCCCTGGCATGGGGCCCTTCCCTCTGCTTGGTCTGTCTGCAGTCTATATAGCCCATATTCTTTTTTTGCTTTGTTCTTGTTGGGGAGGGAGGGTGAGACAAGGTCTCATGTAGCCTTGGTTGGCCTTGAGCTTGCTATATAGCCAAGGATAGCATTCAGCTCCTGCAGTATTTTGAATAAGAATGATCTCCGTAAGCTTATATGTATGAATACTTGGTCCCTAATTGGTGAAACTGTTTGGGAAGGATTAGGAGGTGTGGCCTTGTTGGAGTAGGTGTGTCATTGGGGGTGTCCTAACACTTTGAAACCATGAGCCACAAATAAACTCTTTTATAAGTTGCCATGGTCAAGGTATCTTATCACAGCAATTGAAAAGTAACTAAAACAGTTCCTGGTCACTTCAGCCTTATCTCCGATCCCCAGAGTTTTGGAATTCCAGGTGTGCACCACCATACCTGAACCTCACATGAGACTTTTAAATGGTTTTGCTGAGTTTTGTAACATACTCAATCTTCTCACAGTAAAAATAATGATCAAACTATGATGGTGCTCAGTCCTGGAATCCAGTACTCAGGAGGCCAAGACTGGAAGATGGTGAGTTGGAGGGCCACCCTGGGCTACACAGTAAGTCCCAGGCCAGCCTGGGTTACCTACCAACACCCTGTCTTAGTAATAATCATAATGATGATGATGATGATGATGATGATGATGATGATAATGATGGTAATGATGATGAATCAAAAGGAGAAAGAGGAAGGGTGAGAGAAATAGAGGAAGAGAAGGAGAAGAAAGCACAAAAGGAAAAGAGAATCACTTGGATTCCCTGCGCTCCTTAGAGACTCCCTTTACCCCAGATGCCTGGATGTGAGTGTTGTGCCTGCTGAGCACAGCACCTCACCTCTCAACATTCTTTTTTTAATTGAAAACACATTCTTCTCTCGTACAATTCATTCAGAAAAGCTTCCCTTCCTCTACTCCTCCCAGCTTCCTACCCCCACTTCTCCTCTCAACCCGATCCACTCCCCTCTGTTTCCTCTTCAGAAAAGAGCAGGCCTCCAGGAGTCCACAACCAGCCAGGATAAAACAGGATACAATAAGACAACACAAAAGCCCTCATATCCAGGCTGGACAGGACAACCCAGGGAGTCCTAAGAGCAGGCAAAAGAGTCAGCTATACACCCACTCCCACTGTTAGGAGTCCCACAAAACAGCAACCTAACAGCCATAGCACATGTATGCAGAGGACCTGGTGCAGACCCCTGCAGGCCCTGTGTGTGCTGCTTCCGTCTCTGTGAGCCCACATGGGCCCTGCCTAGTGGATTCAGTGGTCCCTATTCTCCTGATATCCTCCATCTCCTCTGACTCCTACAATCTTTCCACCTACTCTTCTGAACAGGATTCTCAGATCTCTGAGGGAAGAGACCTGATGGAGTCCTCCAATTTAAACTCTGCTTCTGCATAGTTGTCTAGTGGTGGATCCTGCACCTGCTCTCACCTGACACCAGAGGAACCTGTTCTGATGATGACTAGACAAGGCACCAGTCTATGAGTATAGCAGAATCTCATTAGAAATCATTTCATGAGTTTTTTTTTTTTTCCAGTAGTGTTTGGTTTTACCCTAGGTCTCTGGACTATCCAGTCTCCAGTTCCTGGCTATCCAGACAGTGTAGGGAATGGGAGTCCTTCTCATGGCCTGTGTCTTAAGTTAAACCACACATTATTTGGCCACTCTCACAAGTTTTGAGCCACCATTACCCCAGCACATCTTGTAGGCAGAACAGATGGTAGGTTGAAGGTTTTATGGCTGGGTTGGTAGCCAAGTTTCTCTTTCCATAGCCTACAGGGTACCTTTCCACACCAAAGAGGCTAGAATGTAATGGTGATGACTCCAGGCACTAGCTTAAACTCTTTACATTCAATGAGCTATGTGGATTTTGTCCTTAGCAATGGGGCCCTGCTGACAGTTTTCAGAGAGTGACTTTTGTCCTAGCATCAGCCTGGGTTCTAAAGGATCCCCATGGGATTTAGAGGCCCCCTTGGCCAACAATTCAACCCGATGTAACCCAGCCCCACCCCTGGAAGCCTTGCCTGACTGCAGAAGATGGTCAGTTCAGACTCCATATCCTCCATTACTAGAAGTCCTCACTAGAGTCACTCTCACAGATTCCAGGAAGTTTTCACTGCATTTAGGTTTCCACACTACCCCCTAAATGCCCTCCCCAATTCCAGCTGTCTCTTCCCATACAATCTCTCCCCAACTCCCCATCTGATCCCTTCCAATCCTGTCCCCACCTTGCCCCAGTTCACCACAGAATCTATTCTATTTCTCCCAAGGAGATCCATGCCTCCTTCCCCCACAGGGCCCTGGATTGTACCTTGATTATCATTTCCTTAACAGCTAATATCCA
Organism: Peromyscus leucopus; assembly: GCF_004664715.2. Taxonomy (NCBI): domain Eukaryota; kingdom Metazoa; phylum Chordata; class Mammalia; order Rodentia; family Cricetidae; genus Peromyscus; species Peromyscus leucopus. The sequence continues at coordinate 1,891,056 of NC_051075.1, forward strand.
CTTATAAGTGAATACATATCATATGTGTCTTTTTGGGTCTGGGTTACCTCACTCAGGATTATTTCTTCTAGTTGCATCCATTTGGCTGAAAATTTCATGATGTCATTGTTTTTAACAGCTGAGTAGTACTCCATTGTATAAAAATACCACATTGTCTTTATCCATTCTTCATTTGAGGGACATCTAGCATGTTTCCAGTTTCTGGCTATTATGACTAAAGCTGCTATGAACATAGTTGAGCAAGTGTCCTTATGGTAGCATGGAGAATCCTTTGCCCAAAAGTAGTATAGCTGGGTAGATCAATTACCAACATTCTGAGGAACTGACATATTGATTTCATTGGCAGCTGTACAAGTTTGCATTCCCATCAGCAATGGAGGAGTGTTTCCCTTATTCCATATCCTTGTGTTTTTGACATTTTGTACCATCCTGACAGGTGTAAGATGGAATCTCAGAGTCATTTTTATTTGCATTTCCCTGATGGCTAAAGTTGTTGAACATTTCTTTGTTTCTCAGTCATTTGAGATTCCTCTATTAAGAATTGTGTATTTAGATCTGTACTTCATTTTAAATTGGATCATTTTGTTTTTTGATGTCTAGTTTCTTGAGTTCTTTATATACTTTGATATTACACCTCTATCTGATGTGGGGCTGGTAAAAATCCTTTCCTATCTGTAGGCTGCCATTTTGTCCAAATGACGGTATCCTTTGCCCTACAGAAGCTTTTCAGTTTCATGAGGTCCCATTTATCAATTGTTGATCTGTCTTTTAGTTAGTTTAGATAAGGGTTGGTCTATCTTGTTGATTGTCTCAAAGAACCAACTCTTTGGTTCATTGATTCTTTGTATTGTTTTCTTTGCTTCTATTTTATTGATTTCAGCCATCAATTTGATAATTTCTTGCTGTTTACTCCTCTTGTGTGTGCTTTTCTTTTTGTTCTAGAGCTTTCAGGTACGCTGTTAAGTTGCTAGTATGAGATCCCTCCAAGTTTTTATGTAGCACTTAATGCTATGAACTTTCCTCTTAGCATCACTTCCACTGTGTCCCATAGTTTGGGTATGTTGTGAATTCATTTTCATTGGATTCTAGAAAGTCTTTATTTCTTTATTTCTGTCTTGACCCATTTTTCATTCACTAGAAAATTGTTCAGTTTCCATGAATTTTTAAGTTCTCTGTTGTTTCTGTTGTTGATGATGTCCACGTTTAGTCCATGGTGGTCTGGTAGGATAAAGGGAGCTATTTCAATTTTCTTGTAACTATTGGGACTTGCTTAGTGTCCAAGTATATGGTCAGTTTTGGAGAAAAGTCCACGAAGTGCTGAGAAGAAGGTATATTCTTTTGTGTTTGGATGGAATATTCTGTAGCTATCTGTTAGGTCCATTTGGTTTATGTCTGTTAGCTCCAGCATTTCTGTGATTTCAAGACCAGCCTGGTCTACATAGAGAGTTCGAGGACAGCCAAGGCTACACAGAGAGACCCTGTCTCACACAAACAAACAAGAAACAAAGAAGAGAAAAAAATTTCTCACAGTAAAAATAATAAAGCATTACAAGGCAAATTTATTAAAAGGAATATGTTATTTGTTCCCCCACATTACAGTTCTTTTCCTAGAAAATAAAGCACACACAGAACATGGATTCCCAAGATGGAGGAATCATTTGAACTTTGTGGAGATCCCTGATGTGCAATATTTCTATGATGTCAGTGATCCAGTTGGGGAAAACACATGACATTGTTTTGTTCCAGTGAACTCATGTTTCATAACAAAAATTTTAGAGAGAGACATATCTTGAACAGATAAACTTCAGAAGTGTTAGGCCTATTAAAACAATGTCTGCTAAGACAACACACTGAAGAAGGTGGCTGCGTGATTTTAAACATCCCACGTCTTCCCCAGAGAGAGCAGCGAGGACAGCGGCAGCCTTCCTTCCCACGGTCTGGGCTGCCGAGGAGGAAGAAACACTTCTGTCCACTTGTTTCTGATTCTGCACTATTTTGTGCCGTGGGCTCTGCTAGGTTCCAGGCTACAGAGGTGAAGGAAGGTGTTGCGGGGTATTTGATCACACTGTGAACCCCGAGATTGCGTTGTTTACTGGAAAAACCTGTTTCTAGTTGTGGTGTGACTCAGCCCTCACACACACACCTTTAGTCTAAGAGCTTTCTGCTTGAATATTGTAAAGAGGATTAAATAAAGTCAACTACAGATCAAGAGGCAGAGCAAGCAGCCAAAAACCAGGCTGGCCTGGGACTCACTATTGCAATCTGTGCTGGACTTGAACACATAGTGATCCTCCTGCCTCTGGACTGCTGGAATCATAACCATGTACCCCAGTGACATGTCTTACTCTTTTACTGTATTATTTAAGTTGGTGCAGCAGACTCTGAGTGCTACTCTGGCCATGTCAGCTTAAGCTTTAGAAGTGTTTCTCATTTGTGGTTTATTTGAGAACAGATTATAATCTTAGTTTTAATTTCTGAACACTTTGAGAGAATAGTGTAGAACCACTGGATTTTTATTCTCATGTTAATTCCTAATTTTACTTCATTGAAATCAGAGAGTCAAGAGTATATGATTTCTGATTTTGATAATTTCTTAAAATTTGAGGTATTACCCTTGATTTGTTGCTCACCTTTTGGAGCTATTCCATGGGTGTTGGAAACAATGTGCACGCACTTTTTAAAAATTAGGTCTAAGGGCTGGTAATGTGGCTCAGCTGGCAGAGGGCTTGCCTAGCATAACTCATAAACTCAATAAAACGGTACACCATTATGCCAGCAGTCAGTGGGTGGAGGCAGGAGGATCAGAAATTGAAGGTTATTCTTGACTACACAGGGAATTTGAGGCCAGCCTGGATTAGAGACCTTACTTATAAATAAAGTATATATATATACATATGTGTGTGTGTGTGTGTGTGTGTGTGTGTGTGTGTGTGTGTGTGTAGATCTGTGAGATAAAATTTGCCAATTGTATTGGTCAAAACTTTACATTTATTCTTAAATTCTATTTACTTTATTATTTGAATTCTCTATATTCCTAAGTGCTGTTCACTTGCTCCATCAGCCTTGGTAGCTCTCTATAAAAGCCTCCCATACATGTATACAGAACTACACATTTCTTTTGCACACTTTAGATGTTGTGCTTTAAGTGAAAGGTTTTTAACTATTCTTTTTTCTTTTTAAATTTATTTTATTTTACGTGCATAGATGTTTTGGCTACATGTTGCTGTGCACTTGTGTTCCTAGTGCCCTCGGCAGCCAGAAGAGGTAACTGGATCCCCTGGAACTAGTGCTACAGACAGTTGTGAGCTGCCATGTGGGCACTGGGAATGGAACCTGTGTCCTCTGGAAGAGCAGTCAGTGCTCTTAACTGCCGAGCCACCTCTCTGGCCCCTCTCTTCTTCCTTTTTCAAAGATTGCTTCTTTCATCATTATAAATATTCTCTTTTTATATTCAATGACTTATCAGTTTGAATCTTATCACATGTGAAATTTATAATGTCATATTTGCTTTCTTTATATTAGCATTTATCTTGGATCTCTTCCAAAACTTCCCTTGAATTGTTCGGAGTCATTTTGTTTTAGATATGTCTAGTATAAAAAAGTATGCTTTTGTAAAACTCACTTTTTAAAAAGAACCCTTATTCATTCATATTATTGGCTCACATCCTTGCATTTTCCTTTCATGATTCTCATTTACTATTCCTTCTTGTTGACCTTTTGCTTTCTTCTGAAGATTAGGAGAAAATCCTAAAAGTTTCAGGGCAAAAAGATAGACTACTTACAGAAGAGTAAGAATCAGAATGCCAGCGAGCTTTGCCTTGCTGCACAGGACTTTGGAAGACAACAGTATAGGAAATCATTGTTAAATGAGAATTCAGTAGTCAGCCAAGCTTGCTGAAGGAAAGAGAAGACATTTGGAGCATGCCTTCCTTCATTCTAAGGATGTAGGTCTTCCTACAACCCAGTCTGAAGCTAGAGACCCATCGTGGAGATCAGGAAATGGAGGAGACATGGAAAGAAAGAGGCATTCCCTGACCATGGGAACTATTGTGGGGATTAACAAGGCAACTCAGTGTACTTTAAAAGGAGATTTATTTTGGGGTAACTTGTGAAGGGGTTGGATACAGGATCTGGAAGAGATGAGGTGCAGTCCAGCAGGGTTCTCTGGAGAGAACCTACCATTCAGCATCCAGGGTCATAAGGAACCAAGAGAGCCAGCGTCCGGATCTTGGGTATTAAGGGCTTCCATCTGAGCCCTGCCCCAGGGGTGGATCATAGGTAGGCGTGGCACTTCCCAGAAGCCTCACTAGGGGTAGTACTTCCAGGTCAAAGCTGGCACAGCTACCCACTACAGGGAACTGATAGGGAAGCAGAGTAGACATGGGAAGAAAGAGGAGTTCCCTGCCCATGAGAAACTGTTTTGTGTTTTTCTGGCAGATGATCAAGAATTTCAATGCAACTGATAAAATTGAAGTTGCTGATATGGAGATCATATTTCCTTTTGTGAGAGATTACAAACAAGAGTGTTAAAACAGCAAATGAACCATGCTTAAGGCCAAGATGTGTATGATCTTAAGTTTACCTCTCTCCTCCTTTGGAACCCTCAAAAATGCATCTCCTTAAACACCTAAACATCTTTTATTTACTAAAGGAAACTCCTTAAGAGAAACAAGCAAGCAAGCTCACATTTTCTTACATGATTTTTAAACTTGGCTCAATCTTTCAATCTGGTTATAAATTATATCCTTTGAGACATTCAAATGTCACAAAAGCACATATCTAACTCAAGATCTCCACTTCATCTGAATAGGTGGCTCTGAAACTCCTCCAGCATGACACATAGCTGAGACATAAGCTAGAGGATCAGAAGATCAAAGTCACCCCAGCTGCAGACTTACTACACAGCCTTTAATAGACATTGTTCTCCAGCACCAAGTGTAAACTCTCTCTGAAGTCGTTTGTGTACCTAAGGTAGTTTTTCTTGTTTATGTTCTACCTTCTGTTCTCCGTCTGCTCAAACACACGGTGTTTTTTCTTCTGTTATGATTTATTATTTTCATACTTTTTTCTAAGTGTTTGAAGAAGGGAAGCAAGAGGATCTGCTTTATGAGACCTAACAATTTAGTCTAAAGTATTATGTTTCTTCATACAAATAGACTGTTGCTCTTTTCCTGTTCTCCTCTACTCCTCAACCAGAGTTTTCATGTGGAATCTCATACTAGGAATTTTACCTTCTGTATGCTTATTCCTAGAATTTTGTGTTTTGGGAACTAAATCTGACAACACAGAGGACCCAGCATAGAATTCCAAATACCTTTTTGGTCTAGTTCTTAAAATGTTCATAACTATATCACTAGAAATTTTATTCTTATTGATTTTTTCTCTGAGTCCTTTTATACTCACTGACTGAGACATGGAATTAATACTGCTCTTTACTTCTATAGGTTTCCTCAAACAGTAAAACCATCATTGACTTATTATTTATTCAGCGTTTGCTTTGTGCCAAGTGCCACAGTAGGTGTGGTGGGATGCTGTGTCACAGGGGGGCTTCTAGAAGGAAATTCATCAGCTGTCGAACAGCAGGCTGGAGCAATCGGTGTGAATAAAGATACACGCGAGCACAGTCACATCTGAAGCTGGATTAAGCTTGGGCTGATAGTCCCGAGGCTGCTTCCCTGAAGATGTGGTGAACTGAATCTCCTGAAGGAGTGGGAGGAATTAAGTAGGGAAAGCAGAAGGGAAGCACGGGGCATGCAGGGAGGAGTCATTGTGTCAGTGCCCTAAGTTAGATAAGAACACGGCATATTCCAGGAACTGAAAGAAAACTGAGTGTCCTTGCATGATCAGTGCCACTTAGTGAAGGTGGAGCCAGAGTTTGCTTCTGACCAGTAGAACAAGGGGCCATCAGGACGGCACAGCAGGTAAAGGTCCTTGCTGCCCCACCCAAGGCCCCACGTGGTGGAAGGAGAGAATCAACTCTCTCAAATGGTCATCTGACCCCCAAGCACACGAGCACACGTGCACACACACAGTGAATAAATAAATAGTTGTGAAGATTGTAGATGGCAATGAGCACATGCATTTTCTTCTATTACATTGATGGCAACCAGTTTAGATAGAAATGCCCTTTGCTGGCTTTGAGGAGACAAGCAGTGTACTGGGCAATTCGTGTGATAAGAAGTAAGAATGGTGCTGTGATAGATGTGCTTTGTCCCTCATAGTAGAGGCTCCATCCACTTATTGGAAATGCTGAGGCCGTGGACCTTTAGGAGGTGTGGTCCAGAGGGAAGTCACTAATGGCTGCTCCTTTAAGTCTGGCTTCCTTTCTAATTAGTTTGAATAATTTAATTGTGGAAAAAGCTGTGGATTAAATCTCCGTAGATTTAATGGTTCTGGCACACAACTTTAAAGGTTAAAGCCATTTTTGAAACTTGAATGTTGTTGGCATGAGAGAGTGTTGGCCGATTCTTCTGTCTTCTGGGAGTGAAAACAGAAAGCAACGTGATCTTTGCACAAAACATTGAAGAGACAGTTAACAAATGTGTTGGTTCAGTAAGAAATTGACCAACGCCGGGCGGTGGTGGCGCACGCCTTTAATCCCAGCACTCGGGAGCCAGGCGGATCTCTGTGAGTTCGAGGCCAGCCTGGACTACCAAGTGAGTCCCAGGAAAGGCCCAAAGCTACGCAGAGAAACCCTGTCTCGAAAAACCAGAAAAAAAAAAAAAAAAAGAAAGAAAGAAATTGCCCAACGCTTGTGCTGAGAAGATAATGCTCAAACGTCATTTAACGCAAAACTTCCTGTCCAATTGCTTTGCAGCTTGTGTGACCCATAGAAATACCACCTCTGGAATTCATCAGTGTTTATCTGATTTGTGCAGAAGGAGACTTTTTTGATTCCAGAAGAGCAATGGGGCTAACCTTGACAAAAACTTCTCTGGAGGACAAAAAACTGATGTCCCAGATTTGGCTTCACAAAGGTATCTTTGTAGGACATCTCACGAGGTAAGTCTTATTGGTAAGTACCTGCCAATCAAATCTGTGACCTAAAGACTGGTTGTGGAAGAAATCCGCTATGCAGATATCAGGATCCCATCCTCAAGTCTGGCTTATTTTACACTGTTACTTATTATGTCTTCTGTCAGAAAGACCTAATCGGTTGATTGTCCGCTTAGAGATTCTCAGTCCTCCATAGCCAGATCACTTTGAGGGACCTGATGAAATCGTTTCTGAATCTGACATGCTGAGGACTGGCTCTAAGACCATAAGATGCTCTTGAAATATCTTCACATAAGGAACCATAGAGTAGGTTTTTTTTCTCTTTGTTTTCTGTATTTGTTTCCACACATATTATTTATTGAGTTTTTTTCCTCTTCCTTCTTCTTCTTCTTCTTCCTTCTCCTCCTCATCCTTTTATTGGGCAGGGTCTTCTATATCCCTGGCTGCCCTGGAAAAAAGATGACCTTGAACTCCTGATCTCCCTGTTTCTGCCTCCCACATTCTGGTATTACAGACATGCACCACTATGTACCACTTAAATAGTGCTGGGATCATACCTCAGGGCTTTATACATGCTAGGCAAGCACCCTACCAGCTGATCTACATCCTCACCCTATTTTCAACATAGAAAAATACCAGTAATAAATGCCATATTTAACTTAATATTTACTCAGTGTTTTGTCATTTTCAAAAATATTTTTTATTTCTATGCATAATTCCTCAATCAATGGACAATAGCAAAAGAAAAAAGTTACATGAGACAAATTTCCCCAGATAGACATTCATCTGAAAGAAGTTCATTGATCTATCCCCCAAAGCTTGACCTGTGTAGACTTGAGACTTGCATAGGTCCCAAGGCATCCTGTGATTTTAGAAACATGGGGTTGTGGGTAGGGGTAGAGAGGAACCACTGTGCTGTCTGCAACAGACAGAAGGGAGCTGGAGAAATCAAATGTTAAAGACGCTGAAAAAACAAATGACCATGAAATTTCAGAAGTGAGACTGAAGAATGAAAGGAATACAGATTTTTTCCTAATTATTAATATAGACATCAGGCAAGGAATGACAAAATTCAGATAATAATCTAAAATTCTATAAGCCAATAGGTAGCTCACAACTGTCTAATAGGTACTTCAAGCTTACATTATACAAATTGAATTCCTGATTAGCTCCTCCAATAGCGTTGTCCATAACTCTCTCAAGGGAACCACCCAGTATTTAAAGCCAGAGCCTGAAATCATTACCTCCCTCCAGACATCCCTCACACATTTCCTGTTCCTCCACCACCTCCACCTCCACCAATATCTCTGATCCCCATTTTACTGTTTCCAAATGCACCACCTTGTCCAAGCCATACCATTTCCCACATAGACTACAGTGACCACTGAACTGTTTTCCATGTTTGTTTTTCTATATCCATATTCTATTCACACATACCACATTAATGCAAAGTTGAGAAGCAATTTTTAGAACTTGTGTAGTGGTTTGCATGAGAAAGGTTCCCAGTTGGTAGCATTGTTTGGGGAGGCTGTGGAACCTGTAGGAGGTAGAGCATTGCTGGAGGAATTGGGTTGGGGGTTTTGGTAGTGAATGTTTATAGTCTCATCCCACTTCCCGTTTAGTCTCTGCTAAAGATGTGATCTCTCAGCTTCCTGCTCTGATCACCAGGCCTGCCACTTATGGACAAGCTACCCTTCCATGACGGATTCTGAGCCCTCTTACAGTTATGATTCAAAATAAATTCTTTTCTTCCATTAAAATGCTTCTGGTCATGTTGTTTTGTCACAGAAAATTAACTAATATAACATTCAATTTTGGACACAGTACCAAAGTCACATCATGAATGACAAATCAAGAAGACAGAGTGCAGATTACCGAACCATGTCATCATCCCAGCAGGGCTTATCCTCAGAGAAAGAAGTTAATTTAAATTTTATTTTAGCCATTGCATCAAGGGATTTGTGACAGCCAAAACGTGGAACCCAAAGACACACTGTATTGGAGGTAATGTGCACTGGTGAGAAGAACAACTTCACGGAAGGGAAGGCTGCTCCATCTCTTGCTTTCTCTGAAGGGCCTTGTGGACACGGTGCTTCTCAACAGAGGGGGTGTGGCCTGTGTCTCCTAAACTGCTAGGAAGCAAAGTGAACAGTGTTTCCAGCTGTGACTTCCACAGAACATCTGCAGGGGTCATATAGGAAGGAAATCGTTTCTAATATGTATATGTTTTCTCCATATAAGTATCTGTTGCTTGGAACTATAGATTCCACTATATCATTTTGTACAGGTCCAGTGAGTTCTTAAGCATACTAGATGTGTTAGTCAGCTTTTGACCACTGTAACACAATACCCGAGATAATAAACTTTAAAAGTAGAATAACTTGTTTGGGCTCATAGCTCTGAAATTTTCAATCCATGATCAATTAGTCTATGGCTCGTGGGTCAGTGGTGAGGCAGTGTTTGGTAGAGGAAGCCCTCATGGCTAGAAGTAAGAGAGGCTAGGGTTCTTCAAGGCCACGCTCCCAATGTCCTAAAGACCTCCCACTAGCCTTATCTCATAAAGGTTATGCCATCTCCTGAGCAGGGACTGGGAGCTGAGTTTTAACTCATAGTCCACTGGGGACACTTATCTAACCCATGGCAGTTTGTTAAGTACTAGCTTAATTAAGTGCAGACCTTTCTGAGATGCAGCCTTCCCTTTGAACCCAGGTTAAGCTTGGGCCTCCTTTATCATCAGTGATGACTATTAATATTTCGATCAATTACTATCTGTACATTTAGTATTAAATCTCTTGCCAAATTAGTTGCATTGCTTTGTTTACATGTCTGCTAGTATAGTACTAAATGAAATTAAGTATATAATAAATTATTTTAGGTGGTGGTAATAAAAACCTGTTGAGCAGAAGTTCACATTATTGTTTAGGACTCTAATGGTTAAACGCATAGCTATTCAGGTATACAGGCGTAGTGGCTCATGCTTGTAATCCTACCACTCAAAAGACTGAGGCAGAGGCAGGTGGATTTCTATGAATTCCAGGCCAGCCAGGGCAGTTGCACAAAGAAATCTTGTCAACACCACCCCCAGTTAAAATAAATAACTATAAAAGAGGCCCACTGTAGGAGGACATTTGAAATACAAGAGGCGACAAGAGGTGGTGATAAAGTGAAAGAAGGAGGAGACTAGCCTATGGCTAAAGATCTCCCCCCCCCCAATGGCGTCTGAGGAAGGCTTGTTTCTCTCACTGCCTAGCCAATGTCCCCTCTGCTGGTCCTGCGGCAGGAGTTATGTAACTCCACCAACCCCTGTCTGGAATGTCACAGTCTCTGTGGCACAAGGAAAAGAAAGATGGAGAACCACACTAGCTCGTCCTGTTCCCCACACATCTTGGCCACTCACAGGATCATAACTAAGTTCAACAGAATATGAATGTAGAAGAGCAGCTGTGTATACAAGTGAGCACAGGAATAAAAAGGGACTTCAGATCTGAGTGAACAGCACCATGTGCCACAGAGCCATCTCTGTTGGTTCAGTAAATATTTACTAACCCTTTAACATGTGTCTAGCACTGCACTTTCCTCTGGGAACAGATCTGTACAGAAGGTATACCTCTGCTCTCATAGCTATTATGGGCTAGGGAGTTCCTACTTGATGGCCTAAGTTTTACCTAAACCATAGCAACTACATCATCTGAGACAAAGGGAAAGTTTGGAGGTAAGGATTTGAGGAGAAGGGTAAAATTTTTAAATAACTGCTAAGCAAAATGGGAAAAGAAGCTGAAGAGGGAACACAAGGGTTCCAGACAACATGTCTGTTATGGCTGGCTACCTCATAGCCATGTGACATTCTCTATTAGTGCATTTTAGGCAGAGTTTTCTGTCCCATAAACTACTCCCAAGTAACCACACACAGGCTTAATAAATGCTCGACCAATAGCTCAGGCTTGTTACTAGCTGACTCTTACATTTTCAATTAACCCATATTTTATCTACATTTTGCCTTGTGACTTGATACCTTTTCTCAGTACAACACGTCTGTCTTGCTTCTCTCTGTGTCTGCTCACTACTCCAGACTGCGCCCTCCTCCTTCCCAGCATTCTCAGTTGGCTCTCCTGCCTAACCTCATTCTGTTCAGCTATTGGCTAATCAGCTTCTTTATTAAACCAATCACAGTGACACATGTTTACACAGTGTACAGGAATATTCCATAGTGCATAAGAGCCTGACTACTTTAAAATGCTCTACAGTAAAGGTCTGAAGATTAGAGGGTTTGAGAGAAACTAGACAGAGGCGATCTCTGTAATAAAAAGGAGTCAAAGCTAGGTGGTATTGTGTATTGAATGTAAATGTGCCCATAAGCTTATATGCTGAAGGCTTGAGCCCCAGCTGCTGGGACTATTTTGGGAGGTCCTGGAAACTAAGAAATGTGACCACTAGCAGTGTTTTTAATACTTGTCTTTGTCCCCAACCCTGTCCTCATGCCTCGATCTGATCCCTATCTCCCATGTGGAGTCAAGCTTCCTGCTATCATGACTTTCAACCATGATCAAGAACAAGAAACATGGAATGCAGCAAGTGACCATGGACTGAAAACTGAAGCAATGAGCCGAGACAACTCCTCAGGTTGTCTCTTTGAGGTATTTGCTTTATATTTGCAACAATGAGTTACTAGCACGAAAGACTTGTTGGCAGAGAAATAGGATCACATTGTGGTTATCGGAAACGTTAGGGAGTCCCATGTGGGGCACCACATGTTACTTGGGAATCTGGGACTCCCTTTTGTGGATTCTTAGTCTCATTAATGAAAAACAGAATTAAAAGGAAGCTTGAAGACAACTTATCAGAATTTGAGAGAAAAACAACAGTACAGGAAAGCTATAAATCTTGGCAGCTGGAGGCCAGAAATAAAGAAAAGAGAGAAAGTCATGCCTTTTGTGAGCATCTACATAGTGAAAGGACAGGGGTAGCTTCACAGAAAAGTGAGGAAGCCCATGAATATCAAGGAAAGCAAGTCCAAATTTTGGAAAAAGAAGAAAAAAAGAAAAGTTCGGCTTCTCTGATTAACCCAGAAAAATCAGGCAAGCTTGTAGTCAGACTTTCTTTTTACTGCCAGTTCCCAAATAATGACATGAGACTTCTTATTAATTGGCCTTAGCTCAGGCTTGTTCCCAACCAGCTCTTAGAACTTAAATTAACTCATTTCTATTAACCTATGTTCTGCCATGTGGTTCCTTACCTCTCCTCCATACTGTATAGCTGACCCCTTCTGTGTCTAGTTGGCAAATCTCACATGCCTCAGATTCTTCCCAAGTTCCTCTCTCCCTCTCTGCAAGTCCTACCTATCCTCTCCTGTCTAGCTATCAGACATACAGCTCTTTATTAAACCAATCAGAAGACACATCTTCACAGTGCACAAAAAGATTATCCCACAACACAGGCTTTGCAGAGCTACTTGGTAGAGACTCTGTCAGTCACTGCACAGGAGCAGGGTTTCTAGGGAGGAAAAGTATTCCTCCCATCTTCTTAGCCTGGCTTTAGGTGGATCAGCCTTTCTGGGATAGGGTAGGGTGGTCTCTTACCAGATTGACAGGTCTGGTAAGATTAACTCTTATGGGAAGAGAGTCATAAGTAATATTTTAGTCTGTGGAGCAGATAAGAATGTCATGTCTCCATCCAGGACCAGAGGTAGATTCTATTCTTTTGACCAGGAGGAAATAGCTTTCCCTTAATGTGTCTCCATAAAGTCCTAATATCCATCCTCAGTGGTCTCCAAATCTACTGAACACAGTGACTTCTACTGCTAAGACAGTTCATGCACCTTTGGAATTAGTTTGTGAAAGGAATTTGGAAAAGTTGGAAGATGCAGGCTAGGAAAAGCTTGACAATGTAATAAAAGCTTAAAGGTCATTTTACTGGGAGCTAAACAGACCTGAATAGTGTCAAAAGAAAATAAAATGCTGTGGGATGGCTTTCTGTATGCTGTGAATGTGTGGCTCCTATTGGATAATAAATAAAGCTATTTTGGCCTATAGCAAGAAAGCTTACAGCCAGGTGAGAAATCGAAGCAGAGAGACAGAGGGAAGAAGGGCAGAAGCGGGGAAGACGCCAGCCGTGCTGAAGGAGCAACAAGATGCCCGCAGACCAGTAAATGCCTCGGCCACGTGGCAACATAGAGATTAATAGAAATGAGTTGAGTTAAGTTATAAAAGCTAGCTAGTGAGAAGCCTGACCCATTGGCCATACAGTTTGTAAGTAATATTAAGCCTCTGAATATTTATTTTATAAGTGGCTGAGGAATGCAGGACCAGGACCAGGACCTGAGAAAACTAACAGCTATGTTTGATGCCCAGGAGAAACTTGCAGCTACAATAAAACAAAAACAAGTAGTAAAAGTTACAAAGTTTCACATGGGAATAAGAATTCTATTAGGCTTTGAATTAGAGGCATTCATGTTACATTGTGGCAAGAGATTCCTCTACATTTTATCCACACTGTAAGACTTGCGTGATGCTAAGCTTAAGAATGATACAATAATTAATGTGATAGAGTAAATAACATGGCAATCCAGCATTCACAGTTAGTGTCTGTTAGTGCTACTAGACACTTTTAGCAATAGTTACACTGAGAATAAGAAGCATAATGCAGAGCAGAAATATTTTAAAACATTCGGTCTTGCAAGAAAGGGACCAAATTCAAAGCTGTGAATAAGGAAGATGGAGTTGTTAAAGAAATTATGCAATTATAAAGAATATATAAATACTCTGCATTGGGACAATAGGACAGTGTCTTGAGGACATCTCAGGAATTGGCTTCAGCCCACCCATCTGGGTTCCAGGGTAGAAAAGTGTAGAATCATTTCAAAAGATCCCACTTAAGAAGACAGCACTACTGGGGATTCACTTGAGAAACACCGCTGTGGCACCCTAGTCGCTTCTCACATAGGAAGTTGTTTTCCTAGGACTCACTTCAACATGCTTAGCTTTCCAGTTACCTAGAGGCTGCTAGCACCATGGTCAGAGGAAACAGCTGGTTCTAGAGCAAAGGGCAGACCTTGGTGTTGTTCACACGATGCTGGTTTTATAGGTATATAGAATGCAACAGTCATAGAATCACCGAGGCTTCCACCAAGTAAGCCTGAGAAGCTAGTCAATGTGTGATATGGTTGGTATCCATGCAGGCAGTGCTTGTGAGCATGACATGTGAAGCTCTAAGAATAAAGTTAAAGATATGGTAGAGAAGTACCAGGTACATAAGAACATTTGCCAAGAAGCTGCAGACAGAGAGCACATCCAGCTCAAGAAAGGAACCATATGGGCCACAGTAAGAGTGGCTGTCCAGGCCTTGAAATTTACATCCTGCCAACGTGCACCCCAATTGCCAGACATGAAGTTATGCATATATAGGGCCTGGTATTTTGCTTGCTATGTTTCTGATTTGCTTTGTTTCTCTGTCTTATTTAGGGTTTCTATTGCTGTGAAGAGATATCATAACCACTGCAACTCTTGTAGAGGAAAACATTTAATTGGGGTGGCTTACAGTTCAAAAGTTTAATCCATTATCATCATGATGGGACATAGTGGCATGCAGATATACATGATGCTGGAGAAGGATCTGAGAGTTCTACATCTTGATCTGAAGGCAACAGGAAGTGGACTGAGACATTGGGCATGGCTTGAGCACATATGAGACCTCAAGGCCCACCTCCACAGTGACATGCTTTCTCCAACAACAAGGCCATACCTATTCCAACAAAGCCACACCTCCTAGTATTGCCAGTCCCTTAGCTGAAGGGGGCCAGTTACATTCAAACCACCACAAAATCTCACTTCTGTGCTCCCATTTCTCTTTTGTGGGATAGGAATGCTGAAGTCTGTGGCATTGTATCATGAAAGCTAAAAGTTTGTTTTGAGCTCTGCAGAGAATTTGGACTTGAACTTTTGAAAAATGCTGTAACTTTTGAGATATTAAGGATTCTTGAAGATGGACTAATTGCATTTTATATTATGGGATAGTCATGAATCTTTGAGGCCAGGAGTAGAAAGTTATGGTTTGAACAGGAAATGTCCTCTACTGGCTTGTGTTGAAAACTTGTCAGCTGATGGCACTGTTTTGTGAGATGATAGAAATGTTATGATTTGGAGCCTAGCTAGAAGTTGATAATTAGGGCATGTTCTTGGGATGATACATTGTGCCCATCCCCTTGCTCTCTTCACCACCCCATGCCTGGCTTCCATACAGTGAGAAACTCTCCTCTGTCACATTTCACCACGATTCACTCCCTACTCTAAGTCCAAAAACATGAGGCCTGGACTGAAAACTCTGAAACTATGAGTCAAGTACATGTTTCCTCTTTTAAAATTGTTTCTCTCAGGTATTTCCACAGTACCAAGAGTCTAACACCTGTGGCAAGTCACATAGGGCAAATTCTGGTCTGGGGCAAAGATCTTGAAAACTAGTGTTCAGGGAGAGGGTGAGTGAGGTACAAAGCAAGGGCTTAGTGATGAAAACCAGGCTACTGCAGTCCAGGGTTTCACCAGTGGGAAGTGCTCCACGGGGACAAGCAGAGAGCATGGAAGCTGGTTAAACGAACATTACCCAAGCTTTAACTGTTTCTCAGAAGCTGTTCCTGGAGAGAACGGATATGTCTACATGCAATTGTATATTGATCCTACAATCAAATGCTGAGTTTGCTAGGGATGATGAATTCTCCAATTCTGTCTCCTTCCACTGCAGATTTCCATTACTTGGTAGCTGCTAAGTAAAAGAGTTCGAGATAATAAACAGTCTGCTTTTAGTCTTTGGTGCTTCAAGCACAGTGTGGTGTCCGTGCTAGCTGCCGGCACTTTCCTCTTGGGTGGATCATATTAGGACTAGTTCTTTGTCCTGATTGCTACTCAACAGCTGGGATGCTCACTCTTTTGGTACTGGGATATTATAAGCATTGAAAATATTCTTTATCGGATCAGGGCAAAATAGTGTTTGTTGCCTAATCATACAAATGAAGATGGAAACAATGAGACATGAAAATGAAAACATAAACACCCAGGACAGGAGAGGAGGAGGCAGAACTCAGAATCGTTTCAAGAAGGAAGGTCATCTTAGTTCAGTTTTAGACATAGACTTTATTTATAATTCACAAAATTTAGTTTAGAATCCAGTGAATCTGCTTCCCTTAACCCCAGCCTGTGCAGCCATTAATCTTCTCTCTTTCCCATATTTTTGTCTTTTCTAGATTTCATATAGAATTCATATAACATGTAATCTTAAGTTTCAGTTTCTTCAAGAATATCCTTCATGTGTCAAATACAGGCTAGGGACAGTCAAAGATAATATGTCTAGACATCTGAGTGTCCTTCATTTGAATTAATCCTAAGTAAAAACACTTAAAGAAACTCAGATTCTATGTGCAAGTTACATTTTTCTAATATGCATTAAAATAATTATTAAAATTAGGAATTTCTCTCTGGATACCACTAATATTCATCTCCTACAGCATCCATGGAAAGCACATCTCATTTGGGAAAATACTGAATTAAAAGATTTTGACATCTTCTAACAATTCTAACAGCCTTATTTTCTCAGCCATTGATTTGGACTATTGACTCTTACGTAACCATGAGCAAAATTTTTAATGATGACTAGTAAAACCTATATAATATTGCAACATGTGTATGTTTACCTTTCCGGAACCTAAACATTTTAACTTTGCTATATTTGTTCTCATCGTCTTAGTTACATTTCTATTGCCACAACAAAACACCATGACCAAGGCAATTTATAATAGAAAGCATTTAACTTGGGGGCTCATGGCTCCAGAGGGTTGGAGTCCATGACCACCATGGCAGTAGGGCATGGCAGCTTACATCTGCTCACAAGCACGAGGCAGAAAGCTAACTGGGAACTGTGTCGTCTTTTGAAACCTCAAAGCCCACCCCCAGTGACACACCTCCTCCAATAAGGCTACACCCCTTAATCCTTCCCAAACAGTTTCACTAACTGGGAACCAAGCATTCAAATATACGCACCTATAAGGGCCATTCCCATTGAAACCACAACATTCTACTCTATATTATAATGCAAAAAGCATTAGTTCAACTTCAAAGGTCCCCATAGTCTTTCACAGTCTCAATACAGTTTGAAAGTCTAAAGTCTCTTTTGAGACTCAGGGCAATCTCTTAATTGTAATCTCCTGTAAAATCAAAATAAAAAGGCAAATTACATACTTCCGACATACAATGGCGCAGAATATACACTACCATTCCAAAACGGATTAAAGCAGGCATAATGAGGAAACACTGGACTTGAGCAACACGGAAACCCAGGGGCAAGCTCCAATTCTTGTAGCTTCACCCCTGATGTCAAAGGCCTTAGATGGCTCTTCCTTCTAGACTTGCTGACTGCAACATACTTCTCTCTCCTGGGCTGTTCCCACACCCTGTCTACAGCTCTTCTTGGCAGACTACTCTGGCATCTCCAGCATTATGGGGTCTCTAACATAATCCAGGCTTCACTTTCACAGTTTCATGAAATGGCCTCTTTAGGCCTCCATGCAGGGGTGCCTTGGCCACACACTTGACCTCATCAGCTCCCCTTAACCTCAGAGGGAGGTCCCCAAACCCCTTTACTCCCATACTCTTCAAGATTAAAGCCAGGACCACGTGGCTGATGCTGCCAAACTCCTCTGCCTGCTTGAGATGGAACTTTAACCTCTCCTTGAGTTACATTGGCATGAGTTTTATTTGTTGATGTTTTTCAGAACCAGATAATGCCTTAGGCCTTTTCACAAGTTGTAGGATTAGCTGAAGGGGGAGGTCTCTCCCCTAGGGGCACCACTCCATTTATTCCGTTTTTTCCTGATCTCTTTCAGCATAAACCATGGCTCAAACACTAAATTTCCTGGTGCTCTTTTTCTTTTCAGACCATACCCCCTATCCCCTACGCCCTACCCCTAACCCCTATCCCCAACGGGGTTTAGCCGTGTAGCCCTGGCTGTCCTGGAACTTACTTTGTAGACCAATCTGACCTCTGCTTCCTGTCATGTGCCACCAGCCCCAACTTTCAAACTGTATGTTGTGTCTCTTTTTGTCCCATTTGCTCTTTTTCATTATAGATCTGTATAAGAGTGGTCACCATGCAAGAGTCAATGGTAGGCAGTCTTGAAACTTCCTCTGCCAAATAAATTAGTCCAAACCTTTTCAATTTAATAAATTTTACCCAGGGATCTTAGCAATTTAAGTAAGGAAAGGGTCTAAGCTTAACTTTATGAAGCTTTATTTTATATCTGCCTCTGTGATAGTTATGGCTACCTGATGAATCTTGAAGGGATGGGGAGAGAGAGGAAAGCACTATCGTCAGGGTTTGGAGATGAGAGAGATCTACACCTGCTTCTCCACTGTTTGTTGTTTTTGTTTGTTTAATGAGATGAAATTACATCAGTTTGAAAATACCTGAAGCAACCTTAAAATACAAAAGTGTATCAGAGGCTGTCTGAAAAACAGGAGGGGCTCAGCATCACCCACTTTGATCATAGCAAGAACCTAATGCCCAATCCGCTGTGCTTAACTGGCTCATCTGTAGGCTGAGAGAATGACCCAGGACTTTGAAAAAGCAGAAGGGACCTATTTGAATTTGGGTATTTATTATCTGTGCTGCAATAATTCACGAAAAAATTTGTCAGAACTTTTACATGCTACTAAATAAAGGTTTTATAACTAAATATTTCTTCCAAATTATCCTTCAGTATATATTATTTCAAAATGAACTTGTTTTTGTATTTGGTGATAATTTCATACCACAGTTCTAATCTCTATTTAATTCAAAACTGGTCTGGTCTACACATACAGTTTCACAAGAACACACCAAATTCCACCTTTGGCAATGTGGTTCTCTTTGGTGACATGATTCCTGTGTCAGTCAGCTTTCATCACTTCGACCAAACATTGAGGAAATCTTTGAAGGTTGAGAAAGTTTCTTTAGCTTCAGTTCACAGTTGCGTTGTGCTTGTGGTGACATGGTGCATCTCACAGAAGAGAAAGTGAAAGAATGAGACCGTTCCAACACCTCCCGTCCCTCAGTTATGAAACTGCCTCCAACCAGAGCCCAGCTCTTTCAGTTGTAGGGTTCCCCTACTGCTCAGAGGCTGGCAGTCAACGCTAGCATATAGGTCTCTGAGGGACATTTAAGATCAAAACCCCAACAACCTCATTGCCATCTTTTCCTCTAAAGACTGCTGTGGGATTGAGCCCACAGAACTTCTGCAGACATTATTCTTGAACTTAACTAGCAATGTCAGTATGCTTACAATGTTAGTGTTTTTACATTTTGAGCTTTTTTTATTTTTATACAAGAAAGTTCAAAGACTGCAAGATCAAATTTTGCTTTTGAAAAACGCTACCATAAACAAAGCCTACTTTGTAATCAGAATCCTATTTTTTTTTCTGCATAAAACAGCCTAGAACAGTGGTCAATTGGAGATGAATGGATTCCAGGAAGCCTCTAACTTGATGAGATCTATAAGGGCCAGTGCCAGTTTATTTATACTAATTTTCTCTTGCTACTTGTATTCTATTAAGAAACAAAACCCAAACCTTAGAATTTTTAAATGTTATTAAACATGAAAATGGAATTTGTTTTATGCAAAAAAATTGGAACTATGTACATGAAAACTGAACAAGGGGATGGTTTCATGGAAGTTGGATGACGTCAGTAGACGTCATTTCTCTTATTTGGGAGGTTGCAAGCTTTTTTCCCAGGATTTAACGATTTAAAAAAAAAAAAAAAACAGACTTGGCTGGTTGCCTTTTACTTCCCAACAATTTCAGATTCAATTGGGTCTTGTCCCTACATTGTCTGAGAGAGCTGAATTTAACCTTCCCCTTTAGACGCAAACTATTTTCTTCAGGAAAAGTCACATAGTCTTTCTTCAAAAAGGATCAAAGAGCTCAGCTCCAGACAGAGCAGGGAGGAAAGCGGGTCCACGCAGCATGGAACTCAAGACCTCACGCAGCTCCTGGGATTGGAAAAGAAAAGCCAGAGGATCACGATCGACACGGGGGACGGGACCAAAGGTTCCATCCATCCTCCAAGCAGGAGACAAAGGTAACTGAGCGCGTGCGGGAACAGGGAGAGGACAGTGGGAGGCCCCTCGGCCCCGGCCGGGTGGCGTGACTCCAACAAGCCTCCCTGGACGAGCGGGGACTGGGTAGGACAACAGGAAGGGCCGGGGCGGGGCGGGCAAGGAGGCTCCGGCAGGAGGGGCGAAGGCTGGGAACGCCCGGGCCCCGCCCCTGCGCCAGGCCACGCCCCTGCGCCAGGCCACGCCCCTCGGGGCCCGGAGCCGGCGCGGAGGCGGGCTCCAGGTCACGCGCTGGGGCGGGCGACCCGCGGCCCGCGGCCGGGGGCGGGCGCCGCCGAGGCAGAGCGCGTGCCTCACGTCCTCCTCGGCCCCGCCCCCGCGCTGCGCACGCGCGGGCGCGCCCCGCCCTCGTCCCCGGGGTGGGCGGGGCGCGGAGCCCAGCCGGGGAAGCCGCGGGAGCGCTGGGCTGGGGAGCGCGTGAGCTCCGGCGCCGCGTCACGGACCTGCCCGCCCTCCGGCCCTCCCCGCGCTCCGTTCCCGGCCCTCCCGCCCCCCCGGCGAGCGAGCGGTGACTTAAGCAACGGAGCGCAGCGAAGCCCATTTTTCTCCTTGCTCGCAGCCGCGCCGGGCAGCTCGTGGCGCGGCGCCTCCGCTCCGGCCCGAGATGAATGCTGCGGCAGAAGCCGAGTTCAACATCCTGCTGGCCACCGACTCGTACAAGGTGGAGCTGCGGTGTGGGCCTCGGGGCCGGGGGCGGCGGGAGCCGGGGCGGCGGGATGGGGCAGGTGGAGGAGCCGCAGCGCGGCCGCTGAAGGATGGAGGCGCGGGCCGGAGGCGGGGCCTGCGCCGCGGCGGGGGCGCGGCCGGAGGCTCGGCGGGATGGGCGCACGCTGCGGCTGCCGGCGGCCTGGGCGCCCCGGCAGGGTGGACTGGATGGGACCGCCCGACGATCGGGCTGGTTAGGTAACAGCCCCGGGCTGGCCAGGTACATCCCTGCCCAGGGGAGCGCGGGGAGAGGTCCTGGCGGCGTGCCCTGCACCCAGCCCGTGGCTCCAGCGTGGAGGACAAACCCGGCGCGGGGAACCGCGTCTGATTCAGCCTTCCACTCGGCTGGGCTGCGTTTCAAACTCCTAGGGGTCATTCACGCGCCCGGCCCCTGATTGCAGAGGCCAGTGTACTGGCACTTCAGGGTCATCACAGGATTTCTGTGAAAAGGAAAGTGAAAGACCGGGCGGTAAAGGAACTTAACCCTAGAGAACTTGTGGGGAGGGAAATGGCCCAGTGCTTCAAGGTGTCTATTGATTTGACTCTTGCAATAAATCCACTTGAAATGCACCTTAGCAAAGGAGGAGTGAGGAGAAAATGCCCCACGATTATGTGAAGTGAACCACACTGATCTTAAGCTAAGTTTCGTTAGCCAAGACACTTAAGGGTACGATGTCAGACTAGTACCCTCACTAAAACAAATTAAATTTTAGCTTTCAGGCTTAGCATTTACTTAAGCATCGAGGTGGTTTTGAGTGTAGTAATTAGGCGTGGTGCGCTCGTGGTTTTGTTTTGGCTCCTTGCTTTTTAGTTTTTAACCCTTTGATCTGAGAGTCTCACAGAGTTCCATTTTGCTTATAACTCTAGTTTGTCCATTTCTTTGTAATCTATTGTAAGCAGGTGAGTTTTCATTTTAATAGATGCAAGATTTATCAACAGGTGGTCTTTCAAATGGAATTTGTACTTTATTTTATTTTACTTTTCCGAGACAGGGTTTCTCTGTGTAAGCCCTGACTGCCCTGGAACTCACTTTGTAGGCCAGGCTGGCCTCGAACTCAGAAATCCACCTGCCTCTGCCTTCTGAGTGCTGGGATTAAAGGCGTGCCTCTCCGTGTCCGACTTCAGATGGAATTTTAAAGTGGAATTCACCTTTGCAAGATTGTTACAGTTTCTACTGTGGTACTTAAGACTTTAAATTCTCTACTTGATTTAGTTCAGTTGAGGTGTTTTGGACATCCTTGGTGATTTTTAGAAAAGTTGCATTCGTGGTTTTCTAAAATTTAAATAAATATCCCTAAGTAATTTTCAAATATTTTACTGTATTATGTATGAAATGACTGAATGTAATGGAAAATATAAACAGATGTTAAGTGTAAACTTTTAAAGGGCCAGGCTTGGGAGAGCACATCTTTATTTTAATCCCAATACCCAGAAGCCAGAGAGGCAGGCTTCTTGAGTTCCAGGCTAGCATGCTCTACGTAGTGGATAGTGAATGACCAGAGCTATATAGTGTTTCAAAAAAAAAAGTGTGTAAGTATCAGTGATGTAAAACTGCTTTGGTTTTTGGCGGTGTTTTGGAGATGCTTTTCCTCAATGAATAATCAGAAAGCTCTCTAGCTTTCTAGAAAGTCATGCTTATCTGCATGATTATAATTTGCTTATAATTTTTATTTCTGCCCATTTTCATTAGACATTTTGTCCTTTATTTTTTGCCTTTTTATCTTAGGTAGAGGTAGCAAAACATGCTTAAAACTTGAGATTACAAGTAACGGAAATTCTTTTATTGGAAATTACATATGATTACATGTTCTTTTTCAGTTCTTAAAAATTCTTGGCTGTTTAGAAGAGAGTGGCTGGATGTTGATGAAGAGATTTCTTCTAAAACTAAAGGGGAAAAAAATCATTTCCTAAACTACACAAAGTAGCTAAGGTAGTGGCCAAGCATATAGCAACATGTGGGATACATTTTCAGGGTGTCCTTAAGAAAGGGCAGAACACTTGGGGCCAGTGGAGGAGCGTTTGAAACACACTTCCATTTCTGTGGTCTCATATTTCATTATGTGTAATAAGGAACTGAGCACACAGGCAGATGCAGCTCTTCAGTCTCATCCTGAGTTCTTTTTCCAAATAAAAAGGCCTACTCTTACATCTTTAATCATTTGGGTTTTCAGAGTAGCTTAAGGCACAGTTTCCCACCCAGCTTTAGTGACATTTACTAAAACCCAGCTAGGGAAGATAGATGTGAGCCAATCTAGTCATTGCAGGGGTTGGGTTGCACTCAGGACTTTGCTGTAAAGGAGGCATGGTTTTTCTTTTTTAGCTTACCTCTGGGATGGTCAGTTTCCAAATAACCGGGAAGCAGTAAAAGATGCTTTTCTTCTGTCCCACACAGAATTTCCACAAAACTGTATACATCAGCAGAGAACAGTTTTAACATTTTTCAACATTTTATCTCTAGCAGATTAGCAGAAGACATTGTCGTTTGTGCTGTGGCTAGAAAAGACAGGATACATAAAAGTAGTCCTTCAGTGATGTTCAGGTCCCATCATACCACTGAAATGTGCTGCCAGGGTAACTTGCTTCTCAGGGGCCTCCTAGGCCAGCTATCTAGAACTCAGCACTTTTTCAATCATGCATTAGCACATAATGGAGTAACACAGAGGAGAACAACAGTACCTTACAATCCAGGGTGGGAAAGGTTGATTTTAGAGACACTTCAGAGAGCTGCTTAACTTCCTTTCAGAGATGACGCCGTCAGCTGTTGTGTTCTCCAGTGGCTGAGGAACACAGGAAGTTGAACATTACTGCAGAAGAGTTTTAGAGAGATGAGAATCATATGACCAAGTTAGTTCTGCCTGGAACTTGCAGTGCTTTCCTCTCACCGCTCCCGTTTTTTTGTAATTGCCTCTCTAGTGCTTCTGAGAGAAGGTTAGGAACATGGACCCATGGCACCAGAGCTTATCAATGAGCAGGGGTTCTGCATTTTTTTCCTGATGAATCTTAAAGACATATATGTATCAGTCATAGTGACATACCTCTATAATCTTAGCACCGAGAAAGAAGAGGTAGGAGGAGGTCCCTTCAAATAAGTTTTATAAATTCTGGGGAACCTGGGCAATAGAAATAAAACGGTAGGGCTGACACCCTCAGTTAAAGATGCTTGCTACCAAGCCTGGTGGCTTGCATCAGCTGGGGAGCCATGTGGTGGAAAGAGAGAACCAACTCCTGCAAGTATTTATGAAGTAGTTTATGCTTCAGAACTAAATAGCAACAAGTTATTTTCTGTGGCAGCAAATTCCCAGACCTTCCCCACACCGTAATAACTCCTGAAAAGCAGGAGAACCAGTTAAAAATTTTGCTGTAGTAAGGCAGAGGTCAGCTGGGATGGGGCTAGTGGATCCTTTTATGCTGTATGTATTGCACAGATAATGTAACTTATCTGTGGCCTTCAATACGTCATCCCATTCTATTTTAAATCTTGGTTCTTAATTACCAGTTAAAAATGCAAGTGATAACAATTTGGGAGGAAAGATCTTGAGAAGCCATCAGGTCAACCTACTCTGGAGAAAACTATACCTAATTCCCCCAGGAGAGTTCTGTTTACCTCACGTATGCCTCCATCCCCAGTCCCACTGTCGTAGTAGGACAAGGGTAGACCCTGGAGAATGGAATAAATGTACTGATGCAGTTGTTTGGCTGACACTGCACATTGGAGAAAGCTCACCCTTGTTAAAACGGGGCTAGAACCTTTCTGTTCTAGGCATTGAAAGTTATTGTGTAGCACCTCATCATTTGAGAAGCACTGTAGGAGCTTTTTTTTTTCTTTTTATGTGTATGGCTATGTTGTCTCCATGCATGTCTCTGTCCCACATGTGTGCTGGGTGCCTCTGGATTCTCTGGAACTGGAATTACAGATAGTTGTGAGCTGCCCTGTGGGTACTGGGAATCAAACTCTAGTGCTCTTAACCACTGAGCCATTTCCAGCCCCTGAGCTTACCTTTTCTTCAAGAAGGCAAGTGGAATGAAGTTCTGTTAAAAGGCTATTTTCATAGCCTTCTGTGTTCTTCACAGGGCTGTGTTAGCCATAAGAGAGCCCTGCCAGTTCAGGGAACAATTGCCTAGGAATGTGAAGAATTGCATATCATTTTCTCTAGCAATAGAAATCAAAGCAGTGCAGAAATGAACAGGATTCAAGAACTTCCTTGTCATACACTTAATTTCAGGCATATGAAACTTATTAGTGTTGCTTAACATTAAAGACTGAGCTCTTGATTTTCCCATTCATTCCTTTCATAGTCTTCATTGACTCAATAAATGGAACCTTTTCTTTGAGGAGGAGCTGAGATAGGGTTTTCTATGTGCCTCTAGGTAGCCCAGGCTGGCCTTCGGTTCAAGGCAGTCTTCCTGCTTACCTGAGTGCTGGGGTCACAGGTGTGTGCCACTCACTGTCCCTGGCTTAAATTGTACTATTGATAACCCACAGAGCTCAAGCCAGGCTGTAGGAGGTATCTGTATCATCTCATTACATCCAATTCTAGTTCTCCTTTAGCTCCAAAAGTCCTTGGTAGGTGTCTTCTCATCTGACTTAGTTGTGTGCAGTATGTAGCTTCTTAATTCCTGGCTCTGTTCTGAGCACTGTAATAGTCCCTCATGCCAGATTGATTGTTTCGATTATTTTGTGTGCGGCACACACTTGGGTCTGAGATTGTGAGCAGGCTAGGAGTTGTAGCTCAGTGTTAGAACATGTACTTACCATAGGTAAGAGCCTATGTTCAGTCTCCAGCATCAGAAAATACAAGTCAGGTTCTATTTCCCTCAACTTAAAACATAATGGCTCCCATTGCAGTTGACACACAGTGAGCTCCTCTCAGCCCCTGTGGCTACGGATGACCTTACCTGTTCCGAGGACCAGCTACACTGGCCATTGCTGTCTCTTATGCCGACGAGTTTCCTGTCTTCTCATCTGAATCTTGTTTACATGTCACCACCCAGAGAAATCTCCCCAGTTCCCTTTAAAGATACTTGCCAGGTACCTTCTGTCCTGTCCTGATTTTTCGTAGTGTCCATCTTAATCAGCAATTACTTTGTCTGAGTATTGTTTTGCTCTTGCCCTTCTCATTAGCCCTGTAAGAAGTGAGACCACATCAGCCTATTTTACTTTCTCCCCTCAGCATCTGAAACAGTAAGCCTGGCACATGAAACAAACAGGTCATGTGTCTGTGAATAAACTGACTGGAGTTACATCATATCCCATTTTGTGTTGAAGGGTCAGTGACCACTTTAGCAGAAAATAAAGAGGGCAGCAAACTAGTAAAGCTAGAGTTAATGCTTAGAATGTTTGCTAAGAAACTCTGATTTTTTAATTTCTCTTAGAATTGTAGAATATGGTTCATTTCTAATTCAACAGCCTATGAAACTTTGTGTTTTAAATGGTATCTTTTTTTTTTAACATAGAAAACATTCTGAATATTTAGGCAAAAGCCAGTTTTAAAGCACTATTAAAAAATGCATCCTAAACAAAAGCTTTAAAGAATAAATGCTTATAGATGAAGAGATGGCTCAGCTGTAAAGAGCACTGGCTGCTCTTACAAAGGATCCAGGTTCAGTTCCCAGCACCCACATGGTTACTCAGCTCTTGTCTGGCCTCCTCAGGCATAGCATGAATGTGGTACACAGACATACCTGTAGGCAAAACATCCATACACATAAATAAAAATAAAGAATTTTTTTTAATTAAGGGCTTTAAATTTTAAAGCTATGTTATTTTGCAGAAGTATAACTTCATTGGTATGATGGAAAATTTTTATTATACTTTTAGGCCCTGGTGGAGTTAAATGAGTTAGAGATATTTCCATTCAACTTTTGACTCTTTGGACTTCTCAGAAAAGTAATTAATTTGCCTTGTGGTATATTTTTATGTACGTGGAATGTGTATTTGTGTTTGCATGTTTCTGGGCTATTCTGATCCTACAGACATTGTGTATAGGCCAGAGATTAATGTCTACTATCTTCTTCCTCAGTTGTTCTCCAAAATAGTATATTGAGGTGCAGTCTCCCCTTGAGCCAAGAGCTCAACAGTTTGGCTAGTCGTAGCTAGCTAGTTTGTTCTGTGGACCCTGTCTCGACCTCTCATGCTGGGATTGCAGTTGGGCCACCATACCTATCTGCATTTCCATGGCTGCTGGGGACCCCAATGGTCCTCATGCAGCAAGTGTTTATCCACTGATTCGCCCTGCAGCCTGCCTTACAGACTTGTGAATTCTGGTAGAAGATACACCGTTAAGTATATGAGCTGTAAAGATCAGAACTGACTCAGGTCAGGGTGGATGTTGTGAAACACAGCTGTGAACCTGAATTCTATAAAGTTTGCACTGTCATCCAGACCTGTATTTCAGTTTTCACCTTTCTCCTACCTCAATACCCGAGTTTCTCTAAAAAGCTGGAATTACTAGGTTGGAAGACTGATGTTGTTTTTACATACATCTTGGGTATATTTTAAATGCAGGTTTTTGTTTGTTTGTTTTTTTGTTTTTCAAGACTTATCTGTAGTTTTGGTGCGTGTCCTGGATCTCACTCTGTAGCCCAGGCTGGCCTCAAACTCACAGAGATCCACCTGGCTCTGCCTCCTGAGTGCTGGGATTAAAGGCGTGCACCACTGCCACCCGACATGGGTTTTCTTTTTTGTACTGAAATATTATTTATAAATATACCTAACTTGGGTTTTGGGGTTTTTTTTTTTTTTTTGCATTGTGGTAGACAATAGGTTTAATTACTGTGAGTTCTGTATTAGCTTTCTCACTGTTTTTTGCAGCTTTCCTAAAACTGACAGTGATCAGTCCATGACTTCCAATCTTTAAAGTCCAAAGTGTCTGCGTTGTGTTCAGGGTGCCTGTGCCTTTTATTGTAGGGTTTTTTTTTTGGGGGGGGGGTCGTTTGTTTGGTTTTGGTTGTTGTTGTTGTTGTTGTTGTTTTTATCTGTGCCTAACAAGAAGCTGCAGACTTGCAGGACTTGGCCCTCCAAGTCCATGTCACTATAGAGGTTCACCCCCACACCTTTGCCTGTGCAGCAGAAGGGAAGCCCCAAGCATGTCTCACTGGGAAGGAAGCACAGAGGATGGTCCTTCCGAAATAGCCGTGGACATACATTGATTTTAGAATGCTAATGCTAAGCTATAAAGAGTCTGTAGGTAGAGACCAGCTTCACCGAGATGGAGGCTGTGCAGCCAAAGAAACACTGGCTTTCCTAAACTTGAAATCATAGCTTAGCGGGAAACATGGGGTGGACCGTGGTCCGGGACACTGGTCCACCATGGCTGTAATTTACCCTGTACCTTAAATTTTAAAGTTCCTTTTTCTGTTCTTACCACTGTGCAGACACACACTACTCCTCCAGGCATTGATGTGTACACTTACACATTTATTACATATTTATATAATTGCCTTAATGTGACAAAAACACTACAGTGAAATTGAAAGTCTAGTGAATAAACTTGTTTTTCAAGTGGAAGTTGGAAAGTCTTTGACAGTGGCTCTTAGCAAATTCATAGAATAGAAATTGTGATAAAAGGCTTTTCTGTTTTTAAACTCATGAGTTTAGAGATCTAGTAGGAACTTACTATTCAATTAGGAGGCAATTTGGAAAATAAAATTGGCTTCGTTTATGTTTTTAAATGTTTTACTACATTTTATATTTATGTGTGTAGGGACCTGTGTGTGTGGTGCTCATTTAGAAGTCAGAGAATGGCATGGAGGAGCTGTTCTCGCCTACCACATGTGTCCCAGGGATTGATCTCAGGTCGTCAGGTTTATTAGCAGCAAGCCCCTGGACCTGCTGAGCCATCCCAGCCCGAGACAGCTCCTGTCTGCTTTTCCTTCTTCGTCTGCCGCTGCTGTTGCTCTCATCCAGGTCTCTGTAGAACACTGTGGCCGTCAGGAGCTCCTCCTCAGTGCCTCGTGGTTGCATAAAGAAGGGGGTATTAGAAGATGTTGACTGTTACCACACTCGGCATGTTAGATAGCTGTGAGATAGAATGAGCATTCTTGATCCAAACCTGACCTCATAAAACCAGTCACTGTCAAAATCTGGAGGCCAGGAAGATGGCCCAGTCAGTGAAGTGCTCACTGCAGAATCCCAAGGACCCGAGTTTGGTCTGTAGCACCTGACAGGAAAAGCAGCCGTGTTGGCAGGTGCTACAATGCCAGTGCAGCCGAGGCAGAGGCAGGGGACCCCTGGGTTTGCTGGCCAGCTCATCTAGCCAAATGGACGAGCTCCAGGTTTGATAAGAGATCCTGTCTCAGAAATAAAATGGAGAGTGACTGAGGAAGACCCGAAATCCACCTCTGGCCTCCATACGCATGCATGCACATGCCCACACACCACACAAACATACACACAAAAAGGTGAAAGTATTTCCCTCAGGTAGATAGGTCCTATTCCCAAAATACAAGTATAGTCAAGTACCCCAAAATCCCAAATCTGAAGTACCTCCAGTCTCAAACATTTCACCAAAAGCAAAAAAGTGCACACAACCTGTCTGAATCAGCTGCCTTGGCTTGTTTCATATGATTGTGTACCTCAGACCAAAAAGGGCTGTACCCTAAGACCAAGTGGAGACTTTCCACCCTAAGGGCTTTGAACCCACTTAAGTATAACCTCTTCAGTCACTTTTGTTTTGATGGTAAGATAAGGAATTATTAGCAGAATTGTGTTGTGTGGCCAGGGTGGGGAGGTTGATCAATAGCAAGTAAGAACCAGTCTGATTTGGGGTAATTTGAAGACCTGTCTACTGTGCTTCAGTTATACTCTTAGTGTTTCCTAATGAAGGTATCTTTCTTTGTATAGGTTACTCACTATAAACAATACCCACCCAACACAAGCAAAGTTTATTCCTACTTTGAATGCCGTGAAAAGAAGACAGAAAACTCCAAAGTAAGGAAGGTGAAATACGAGGAAACAGTATTTTATGGGTTGCAGTACATTCTTAATAAGTACTTAAAAGGTATTGCTTTTCCCAGTACATTTAAAACATTGCTTTTATGTGGCTTCATATCTTTTCTGTATTGTTATGTTCTGTTATTTGAAGTAACCTTTTGAGTAGTCTAATTTTGATATTTAATTATATTTGATCATCACTTTAAGAGTTGTTTTGGAAAGTTTTGTTTCGTTTTGTTTTGTCTGAGACAAGACTTCACTTTGTAGCCTAGGCTGGCCTCAAATTCACGGCAGTCTCCTGCCTCAGCCTCCCAAGTGTTTACACTTCTGTGTTAGATGTTTTCAGTTAGAGATAGGTTTTCTGAAACTGATGAATTACCAAAGAAAGTTTAGGACAGTCAGTAATACTCAGAGGCCATTCTTGTTTACTGATAGACCTAGCCATTTACTCAGAGCAAGAGATTTATATTTGGTCCTAAAACTCATTTTGAATTATGGTAGATTTAACTAGAATATTTTTATATTGCTTTAGACATATCTTACAGTTTCATTTTCAAAACTGTTTACAGTAGTGGGTTTAGTTCTAAGATGAATTTTAAAACAGGAAAACCCTCCAAAGTAATTTTTAGGGGTGGGTTGGTTGTTTGTTGAGGCCATTTAAATAGTATATTTTGTAATGGAGTGTCTAGGCAGGGAATCAGTTCCAAAGACCTTACACATCTGGACATTTTTTAAACAAAAATAATTTTTAATTTTATGCAAATGATAGTTATTTTAGGGTCAGATAGGTTATACATGCTGCATTACTGAAAACCCAGCCAGGTGTAAAGGTCCTACTGTGTGGAAAGAGACTGCACAGGGTATTTTAAATAATATTTAAATAATATTAATTAATATTGGTTTCTTAAGATAGATCGTACTTTTTTTTATTCAGTTATATAACTTTGGAAATTATTATATATAGGTTGTTACCGTGTGTGTGTGTGTGTGTGTGTGTGTGTGTGTGTGTGTTTGTGTGTGTGTGTGTGTGTTGCATTGATTGCCTACTTTAGGCTACAGCTTCTTAAACTTTTGCCATTGGGAATCCCTTCTTGACCTGAGGAGTTTTTACACAATCCTGAGTATATAAGTATATAAAATAGATATACAAAGCAAACATTAACTTCATAATACATCTGATGTTATCTTTTATTAAAGACCAAACAATACATATTGCTTATTTTGACAATGATCAAACTGCCCTTTCATATAAATCTGTAGTACAAATGGCAGAAGTGTGTTTAGGGCCATTTCATAATTGATGGGAATTCTGTTCTAATTCAAAGCCAAAATGCATAGACAATTTTTTATGAAACCCAAATCAGCAACTTAAACCACAGTTTTTAAAATCAAGCATTGTTAACACAGTAGAGTACAAACATACATTTGCTGAAGCTACGTACTTAGGAGTGACAGAAGGAAAACACTAAAGTCTGTGTTCTGTGATTAAACCATTGCGTTTCTAGAAGAGCAGAGGATTTTGTACACACAGTGAAAGTACGCAGTTTGTAACAGACAGTAGTCTTGGAGCTGAGCAGGGTATTTTAGGCAGCATTTGTTGACATTGCGTCGCATGACAGCATGCAAGTGCTCATGTGTGTGTTCAGACCCAACCGGATGCTGTTTCATGATCCAGCACAAGTGAACATTGCTGAAGAACTTTGAATTCATTACCTGTTTGGTTTTGAATTAACTTGTGACTCTTGTACATTCAGAAGTTTTTACTGTTGCCGTAGTTACAAGTTTCTAAGTAGCTGTGGGTCACCCTGTAAGTAGGCGCTGTGCCCTTGCCCTTTCTGTAGGAGAAAAGATGGAAGAATATCTAACAGCACTGCAGATGAGTTTTGTTTGGATGCTGTCTGTGCGAGTGACTTTCTGTTCTCTACCTGCTTGCTCGTTTTAGTTTCTCAAGGCAGTCTCACCGTGTAACCCAGAGTGGCTTCAGAACTCAGGACCTCCTGCTTGGGCTTCCTGTGCACTTCATTTATGAGTGTGAGCGCTGTGTTTGACTGCCCCCGTGCTTGTAAAATAGTGAACATTTGTGCTTAGAATGAGCTCTGCAAGTAGAGGTTTCTTTTCTGAATCTGCTCTTGACCTGATGAATCTCGTTCATCATAAAGGGGGTGAGAGAGCTGAAAACATGGCTATGGTGACTCAGCAATTCACAGAATGTAAACAAGACCTGTGTGTCCTTCCAGGTAAAGTAGTGACCAAAGAGAAAATCCAGGAAGCCAAAGAAGTGTACAAAGAACATTTCCAAGACGATGTCTTTAATGAAAGGGGATGGAACTACATTCTTGAGGTAAAAATGGCTGTCACTTTTTACCTGTTTTGGTTTTTGTTTAATTCAAAATTTCTTGCCATAGAATTTGAATAGAAAATTCAACTAAAGCTTTTTGTTGATGATCTGAATATAATGGTTATTTTTAGGTATTCTTACAAAAACTAAATAACATTTGATTTTCCTCTCTAGTGTGAATCACTAAGATAGTTTATAGTAGACCTATGTAATATGCTATGTATGTGATTTAGAATTAAAATAACTCATTTTTTGAAAGATAATGTAATACATTTCTGGAAAATACACCTTAGAAAATGGAGATACACTAATAATTTTTATTTATTTATTTTTTTTTTTTTGGTTTTTTGAGACAGGGTTTCTCTGTGTAGCTTTGCGCCTTTCCTGGAGCTCACTTGGTAGCCCAGGCTGGCCTCAAACTCACAGCGATCCACCTGGCTCTGCCTCCCAAGTGCTGGGATTAAAGGCGTGCGCCACACACTAATAATTTTTAAAGGGTAGGGTCACTTGGCAGTTTCAAAAGTGATTTCTAACTTTCTCAAGTGAAAGTAGATGCTGTGAGTTCATTACCACATAATTCTGGGAACTTTCTCTCAGCAACTAGAATAGTTTGGTGTAGCTCCTTAGAGTTGATGCTTGCTTTTCCCTTTACTGTAACGTCGTAAGCATCCAGATTACTGGGAATTGAATTACACAGGCAAAAGACACCTAGTGGTTTCTGTATTACTACACTAAGATTGGAATATGTCGAGCACCGTATGAAACCCACAGTAATTAGAAATACTTATAACTTTCATGCCTATAGTAAATGAGTCTTAAGCCTTGGTAACTGTGTTGGATGTCTAAAAAGTGTGCAGCCAAGCTAACACAGTGTGTTTGCCATCACTGCATTCTGTGAGGTCTGTTGTGAGGACAGTGTCTAAGCCTGTCATTCCTGGTGGTTCTACAGTCAGACCTAGGGCTGCTGAGTGACTTGCCTAAGGTCTTGCAGATGCTTTTGGGATCAAACCAGGGTTTGTAAGGCAGCATTCTGCTGCTACATCATGATGCCTCCAGCGTTTTTCATTGCACATAGTTTTCTCTCATTTAAGTGCTCTGTCCTGAATCACATAAACTCCTAGGATTTCCACAACAACTTGCCTTCTAGACAAAGGTTAACTGTATATAGAGAGTGGAGGTGCTGGCCCAGCTACTTTTCTATTGCTGTGGTAGGACACCATGACCACGGCAACTAGAGAAGCGTTTGTTGGGGCATACAATTTCAAAAGTTGAGCCTCTGACCATCATAGAAGGGAGCCGAGGGAGCGGTGCCTGAGGGCTTATAGCCTTCTCCACAAGGCAGAGAAAAAGCCCACCTCTAGTGACACACCTCCTCCAGGAAGGCCACACCTCCTAGTCCTTCCCAAACAGCTCCAGCATCTGGGACCCAAGTGCTCAGAGACACGAGGTTATCAGGACAATGACTTAGACTTTGGCATTGAATTTCAGGGTCTTGGGTTTAAAAGTCTACTTGCCAGAAAAAAGATAAAGCTTACTTAAAATTATTCCAGTGGTTTCCTTTTCTTTGTGTGTTCTTTCACACTAGTCTTTAATCTTCCCTCCTTTTTTTTTTTCATGTATGAAAATGACCTGTATAGAACAAGTTGCTTGTAGAATATTTTTAGCTTATGTCAGAATGAAATTTTTCTCTTTCTGAACAAGTCAGGGAAGTGCCGTTTTGATCAGTGTTGATCGTAAGTGGTAGGTGTTCTTAGCAGAAACAGCATGAACTTAAAGAGCTGGATTGGTGCCTAAGTTGTTAATCATTTTAATTCACTTTAGAAGCTGCAGGATACTCTGACTAACTAGATTATTGCTAATGATTTAACAACAGCTATACTTTCTGCAGTGGTAAAAATTTAGCTTCCATAAAATGTAAAAAAACTTCCTGTGACAGACAACTGCATATTGCCTGTTAAATGAGTGAATATTGTTGCCTCCTGCCAGAAATACGATGGTCATCTCCCAATTGAAGTAAAGGCTGTTCCTGAGGGCTCTGTCATTCCCAGAGGGAATGTGCTGTTCACAGTGGAGAACACAGACCCCGAGTGCTACTGGCTTACCAACTGGATTGAGGTGAGTACGTTTGGCTTTTATTCCAAATCTTACTTTAGTGGTGATTGGCGATAGAAAACTGTGGAATCCAGTAAGTTTGCTCCCAGTAGTAAAGCTGTGTAATCTACAACTGACTCCTGTCTCAGCTTCCTCATCAGTGAACTGGTAATTGAACTAAAGGATCTTTAAGGTCCTTCTAGTGAAATGTGATTTTAGGACACTCTATATAAATCAGATGACTAAAGATTGTTACTTAAAGCTCACTTGACATCTGTCCTATAATTCTCTTTCTTTTGTTCCTGCTGGGACTAGAATCTAGGGCTTAGTTCACACTAAGAAACTCTTCCACTAAACTGTACCTCTAGCCCTTTTTTCCAAAACATTTCTTGAGGCAAGGTCTCACTAGGTGGTTCAGACAGGCCTTGAGTTGGCTGGCCTCTTGCTTTAGCCTCCCAAACAGCTGCCACACCAGGCCAGCTAATCCCTGACATTCTCCATGTGTACTGGCTTAGAGCAAAATCAAGCAAGTAATCACTGCAGGCTTCTGTTGGACATTCTGTTGCAGTAAGAGTCAATTCATTCACTGATTTTTCAATGAATTTTTCAGCTTCTAACCTAAATACAGACATTCTGTGTTTCTACTGTTTAATTTCTAAGTCTAAAACAAGGGCACATATGTAGTAGGTATTTTGGGTTGCTTTACATGTATCTCTAAGTGGTTCCACATTGTCATAGTCACAGTTTTGATGATAATGTGATCTCTAGCTTCTTGATGGATTACTCTGCGGCGCATCTGTGGAGGAAATGACCTAGCAAGCAACAGTGAAGCGGCATGTCACTGAGCAGTGTTTACGTAGTCAACATCAGCATTTCAGTGTTGATGAAAGTAATTCATTGTTACACTGCTTGAAATAAGATTTGGAAAAAGAAGACCCGAGAATATGTTTGAAATACATTTTACTAAGGTGACAGAGTTTAAAATGCTTTTGGACTTTGGATATGCCATCAGCTAAGAGCAGGGCTAAAATAGGCTCGGGGGAAAAGGTACAGCCAGCTAAAATAGAAGTTTTGATTGGTCTATACTACATAGTAAAACTGAATGAAGTAAATGACAACAAATCTTAGTTTTGTACTAGCAGATTTTGATTTTGAAGGATAATATAAAAACACAAGAGCAGGAGAAGGGCTTGGGGGTTTGGTTTTGGTGGTACTATTTATAGAACCCAGGGCACAGGGCCTTGCACAAGCTAAACACACATTGGTTGCCCTGAACTATATCCTCCACCTTGTAGTAGAATAGTTCTTAACACACTGTCTCAGTACATTCAGACTAGCATTTTTCTCTTCAAAGCCAAAAATCTCTTAACAGGAAGCACACTGATCACTTTTAGTTTGCAACTGAGTATCCATCAGTGAGTCCTGCCTCCTGTGACTAGTTGGGTGTCCCCAAAGGTGAGTAAAGAGTAGGGAAATGGGAGCTGGAAGGGCGTAGCAGTTAAAGTGACTGACTTACAGTCTTGGAAACATGACCCAGGAACCCAGGTAAATGCTAGCCCACCTCTAATTTCAGCCATGGAGGGCAGAGAGAAAGGGATCTCCAGAGCAAGCTGGCCAGGGAGACTAGCTCTGGGTTTGATTGAGAGACCTGTCTCAATGAGTAAGATGGAAGAGCAATCCAGAATGATTCCCAGCATGAAGCTCAGGTATCCACATGCACGTGTGCACACACACACATACTCCACACACTTGAAAAATGGAAAAGAAAAAAGTGATTAAATAGTTACTACTTCACCTTGCCCTTTAGAGTTTTCCTTTATCCTCTTCTGAAAGTGGTTATTTAATGACTATTGTTGTCTTTGGTATATTTTACTAAGAAACCACAAAGTTAAAAAAAAAATTCTGACAGCTTAGAGTGATGGTTAACAATGCATAATTAGCATTTATTCCTCTCCCTCTTAACAAATACCAGTTTTAATTAAAAATTATTAAACATATGGGGCTATCTATGGAGGTGGCTCAGTGGTAAAAGTATTGGCTGCACCAGTCTGAGGATCTGAGTTCCTTTCTCCAGTAACCACGCAGAAAGCTTGCAATGCCACATGTAGTTGGAATTTACTTTGGGCTGATATGGGGGCTTGTTATTAGTTATGAATGCTTGGCCTTAGCTTAGCCTTGTCCCATTGCTCTTTTCACTTAATTTAACCTGTTTCTATTCATCTACGTTTTCCCTGTGAGCCTTTTACTTTTCTTTCTTTTGTATGTTCTGCTTTCCTGCTTCCTCCTTGTCTGTCTGTCCCGTCTCCCCTCCCCCCTCATCTCCCTGTCCTCTCCTTTTCTTTCTTCCCCAAGCCTAAATTTCTCTCCTGCTTAACTCTCTCTGCCAGGAAGCTCCGCCTGTACCTCCTCCCTTGCTATTGGCCATCCTCCTTTTTATTAGACCAGTCAAGTGCCTTAGGCAGGCAACACATGTTTGCATAGTTAAACAAATATTCCAAAAGTGTCTCGGGCATACAGGGGCTGAGAAGCAAGCACATCAGACCAGACACCCCCTCTGACCAGCAAACAGTGAAACCGTTCTGGTACTAAAAGATGCTATTAAAAGATAATACCGATGAAGTACCATTTTACAGATGGAGAAACTGAGGACTGCCAAGTGTGAGGATCTGAGCAGATAGGTGACTAGCCACACCATTTCAGTTATGTAAGTGATACTGTAATAAGCGCCTCTGAAAGGAAAGCTAAAGTCTGTCTTGATATGTGTGGGCATATTGCTATCTGGAAAAGTTGCCATCAAGGCCCACTGCTTCATTAGACCTTGGATTGGCCCCAATTAACTTGCCCCCTCTCCCCTTTGCTCCTCCCGCCTCCAGTGTCTTCTGTAAAGGGGAGTGGTTACAGCAGCGTGATTTAAGCTGGTTTTGGCGTGTGGAGAGGAAATGGTGTTCTGCAGGAGCACTGTGTCTAACGGTGGTTTCCCTCCTTCCGGGGGTCAGGTCAGTCATCTGCGTTAGAACACAGCTGCAGGTTCTCAGGTTTGTCATGCTCTTGAGAACACTGACAACTGAGCTAAAGTGCAGAGGTATCTGGGAACACCCTTGGTCACAGCACTCCTGAGTTTGAGACCAGCCAGGGCGACTAGAAAACAAACAAATGGAGAGCTGATTAAACTTGATGCGGCAAGTGAGTGTAATTTAAATATCCATCCACCACCCACCAAGGTGCTTGGCACAAAAATGAGAGTAAGATATACCTTATTAAGGGCCTCTATGGGAGAGTGGCAGTTTGTTAGCTGACCATGAATATCATGAAAAGGATATGCTGAATTGGTACCAGCAGCCTGAAAACAAAAGCTGCAGTGAGAGAAGTGGTAAGCGTGGCAAGGTCATGGAAGACCTCAGTTCTGTTTGGACTGCCATTCCTTCCCATACCTTGTAGGAAGTAGATGATAATTAAAGTTTGTGAGGAGCTAGACCAGCAGGAGAATGGCAAGTTCAAGGCTGACTTGGATCTAGAAATTGAAAGTAACTGATTAGTTTGTAAGGATGGTAGAACCTGTCTGAAGCTCGCACTGGAGTGACATCCAGTGACAGTGTGAGGTGCAGGCCACAGGCTAACACTTCAGAGTTAGGAGGCTCGTGGTGGTCAGTGCGGTCAAAAGAGGAGTGTTAAGAGATGTGTCAGACGAGAGTCGCGGTAGCTCTGCTAACAGCTGTTCCCAGACAGTAGCTTCACACAACTCTGTTCCCCATGGTTGTGTGGTCCCCAGATGTTCCTCAGTGGGTCTTGCTTGGATTTAAATACTCACATTCAGCTAAGCTGGGCAGCCTCCCATGGCCTCATGCTGAAACCTTCACTTCACTAGCTGAAACTGTTGGCTCTTACAGATCAAGAGTGCTTTACTGCACAGGAGCTCTAAGTAAACCAGTGTAGGAAGCTTCAAGACCTTGAAACTGGGAGTGGAAGTCATGTAATCTGATTACTACTTTGATTTGGTAAGAGAGACAGAGAGACAGGATTGGTCACGGGATAGCCCAGAACCAAGGGGTGAGGATTAGAGCTTCAGATGAGGAGAGGATCTTGGAGGGCCATTTGATTCCACCACAGCCATCTAAAGCCACAGTAGTTTGCTTTTTAGATGAGCCAATTGTCATGTCTGAGATTAAATAATCTCTTTCCATTGTAGCATGAATCTTAAAAAGTTCTTATTAATAAGATCAAACCCGGACCAGGTATTGGGGTGAACACTGGAAGATCAGAGAGACAGAACAAGCCACAGCTAACCTCACCTGGCCAACTTCTCAGCTGATCTTGTTTCCTCAGACTGGAAGCCTCTGAGTCCTCATATCCGAATGGCTCTCAGCTGAACTGTGCTAGAAGCCTGAAAGCTTAACCAGGCCAAATGCTTAACCAGCCAAATGCTGCTTGTTTAACAATGTCCAGTCCAGTAACATCTGATAAACTCAGACCAAAAAAATTTCATTACTTATTTAAAACAAGTAGTTCCTTTTTAAAAGTAGATTCCATAATCTCCCTTTTTATCTTATATCTATATTTTCTCTTTTTTCTTTTCATAATACATTCAGTAGTCTACCTTTTGTCATTTTTATATCTTCCCCTTTTTCTTCAGTGATCTACCTATTTATCCTATTATTTCTTTATATCTTTTTTCTCAGAGTAGATTCAATGATCTATCTCATATCTTACTCTCTTTTTCTTTTTGCTTTCTAGGGGTGAAGATATCTTTAGGGAATCTTGAAAAGAAAATTTTTGGGTTAATTGTCAAGTCCTCTATCATTTGTCCAGTCTCTGCATAAAAGGAAAGTTCAGGGCTTGTCATAAGTCCTTGCTCAAGTAGTCTGTCAGGCTATTTGTTTCATTTACTGATCACTTGGCTTATGTTTAGTAAGTTTATAAAATTTTGCCTGATAAAATTTGTATCAGAAATGAACTATCTTTTTGGTCTAGCTCAGTTATCATTAGTAATGATATCTTAACTTTTTCTAAAGTAGATTGGAAGCTGCTTCTGATAATATACCATCAGGCATAGAAAGTGAAGATGGAGATTTACCGTCCTAGAATGAAGGCTTACTTTCCCAAGCCAAAGTAACTAGTGTGATTCCAGTAGTTAAACATCAGCCTGAGTTTGGAGTTTCCTGGCAGCCAAGAAAAAAGTGAAATTGAAGAATAGCTCTTACTAGAAAGTGAGAACCTAGCAATTCTAACACTTCCTCTCATAAACACTTCCCATAGCTTTCTTCCAACAGCTTTGTAAAGCTGAGGATGTAATCATGGGTTTCTACTATCATAGACAACACTGCTAGAACCGAGTTGGTCTAAAGGGCTAAAGACATGACTGCTCTAAGTAGGTACTTCTCAGAGGCTGTAAGTCAGGGTTGGTTCATAGGCCAGTTTGGTGCTGGCCCACACAAATAAAGGAATCAAGAATAAGTGCTGAGGCCTTTAGGACAATGTGCTGTTGTCTCAGCATCAAGTGTTAGCCTGCCCGTCCGTGGCAGATTGCAGTTTGAATCAAAGCTTTTGTTTGGAGTTGTCTGCTTGAGACTTGGAGTCTCACTTAGCTCTGCTGCTTCCAGCATTGGACAGTGGCTGCATCCACAGTGAGCATTCTTTTCCTGAGAAGTCCAGAAGTAAGCCGTGATTTCCCCCAGAAGGAACCTGGATTTTATGTTAATAATGCAGTTAATTTTTTTGTTACAGACTATTCTTGTTCAGTCCTGGTATCCAATTACAGTGGCCACAAATTCAAGAGAGCAGAAGAAAATATTGGCCAAATACTTGTTAGAAACTTCTGGTAATTTAGATGGTCTGGAATACAAGTTACATGATTTTGGTTACAGAGGAGTCTCTTCACAAGAGGTAAGAAACCAAAATGAATCTCATAGAATACAATGTGAATTGTTGGTGGGTGTATTAGCCACTCCTGTTATTGTGAGAAAACATCATTATCAAAAGCAACAGACGGAGGAAAGTGTATGAGAGCCCGTCATGGCAGGGAGGCAGAGGTGGGACAAGAGGGCAGGAAGCCAAGAGCTCAAATGCAAGCATGCAGCGGAGTGAGAGACCCAGAAGTGTCGTGGGGCTTTCAACTCTTGAAGCCTCTTCCAATGACGTGCTTCCTCCAGCAAGGCTGCCCTTCCTAAACCTCCCCAAACACCACCGTGAGTTGGGGATGTCTGAGTCTATAGGGAGCTTTCTCATCCAAGCCAAGGTGAGAGGCCAATGCCTGATTCTCAGAATATCTCTGGACTGAACTTGCTTTAAGTAGGCCATTTCTTGCAACTCTGGAGTCTTAGTGAACAGGTAACTAAATGCCTACTGCATGTTGTCTCACTACATGGAATATGCCTCTAAATACTTGTTCCGGTTCTCTATATATTAGGTGGAGGGTAGGTGGACAAGTGCGGCCGAGAGTGGAGTGAAGCAATTGCAGCGGGAAAAGGGATGAGGCAGAGGGGGTGTTAGCTCCTGTTTTGAATTTTGGTTTGTGGTTGATCTTCCAGACTGCTGGCATAGGAGCTTCCGCTCATTTGGTTAACTTCAAAGGAACAGATACAGTGGCGGGAATCGCTCTAATTAAAAAGTACTACGGAACAAAAGATCCTGTTCCAGGCTATTCTGTTCCCGCGGCAGAGCACAGGTAAAATGGAGGCTGTTCTCCTGTTAAATATTTGAAGTCTTGCCTTGCATACACAAGGCCCCTGATCCTCTCTGGCCCTGCAAACAAACAAAAATGCTTTCTAAAACTTGGTTTGAATTTGTTATGTGTAACTCAGCAACACCTTACTTGACAACAGAGCCAGATGCTAAATAAACTTTCATGGAATAAACAGTACAAATTGAATACTTACACTTTTTATAAAGATAATTACTGTCAGGCAGGGCTGGGACTTTGAACCACTCTAGTGAAAGAATCGAAGCACATTTCCCAACACTATTGGTCTTATTTAAGGACTGGTTTTTCATTTGCTGCACTGTGTATGCAGATAGCTTTTTCTTCATTAGTGAAGTCTAGAAACACTAAGTACTGGTTACTCTCCCTGCTTTTCTCTGTGATCTCCCTACCTTTGCCCAGGAAATTGTCGTCTGGACCCAGTGTCTCCAATTCCAGATAAGTAAGCCATTTTAATGGAAAAGGGGGGGGGGGCGGTGTTCTGATTCTCTTGTGTTTACTTATTTACTCTTACTAAACCATCTCAAGGTACACTAGGAAATTATAATCCACGTTGCACAGTA
The DNA here is from genome assembly GCF_004664715.2 of Peromyscus leucopus. Lineage (NCBI taxonomy): Eukaryota > Metazoa > Chordata > Mammalia > Rodentia > Cricetidae > Peromyscus > Peromyscus leucopus. The sequence continues at coordinate 1,932,507 of NC_051075.1, forward strand.
GAGTACAAGAGTGCCCTCTTCAGTCCAATACACTGTACTTGCTGGGAGCAAAAGCAAGTGCTATTTGCACTGTGTATGGCCAGAAGAGCCTGTCTGGTTCTAGAGTCCCTTTATTGAAAGTAAATAGTATAGCTTGGCAGTTGTGGTGCACACCTTTAATCCCAGCACTTGGGAGCCAGAGGCAGGTAGATCTCTGTTTGAGGCCAGCCTGGTCTACAAAGTGAGTTCCAGAACAGCAAGCGCTACACACAGAAACCCTGTCTCAAAAAGAAAAGTAAGTAAACATGGTGTGTAGTAAGTATATGCCAATCCTTGCTTCTGGTTCTTAGACCCATTTACTACGGTCATTCGGGAATGCTTAAAGTTCTTTGTATGTTTGAGTATAGACTAAGCTGAGCATTGTCACTCTGATGCATTTTAACTCACCACCTTTGGTGTGCGAGGCCATCTGCTGGCTGCTTCGAGGGACAGAAAGATACACAGCTGACCCCTCACTAGTAACAGTCTGCTCTGCTAGAACTTTAAAGAGTTGTTCACAGTAGTCTCAAGGAAGGTTCATACGCACTGACAGGATCAAAACAGCTTTTATAGAGACAGTGTGTGAAATCTTGACTTCTTAAGGGAATAATAAAATTTGAAGGAGCATTTTTGAGTAGTACTTTTTCATATCTTACTATCTGCCAAGCATTACGAGGAGTGTGTATGCTTTAGGGGAGTAAGAGCTGGAGCAGTTGCATTAAAAGTAGACTGAGAAGTCAGTAAAGGTTAATTGATGAAGAGCCTGCAGGTTCACTTTCATGTGGAGCGTTCACTGTGTGCACATCATGCTGGCCTGTTTATGTGTTTGTTTTTAACACAGTCTCATGTAGTCCAAGATGGCTTCAAACATAGTCATTTGAGCTCCGGATTCTCTTGCCTCCATTTCCCAAATGCTGTGGTTATATAGTCAGTTCTAGTTTACTATTAGTTAGGCATTTCAGAAAGAAGTAGATCCCCAAGTTTTGAGCAAATGATATATTGGAAATAGCTTTTAGGTTATTTTGATGGCAGGCAAATAGAAAAACTAGAAGCTAGACTTTCTAGGAAATAGAATAGGAAACGGTAGCCTTGAGAGGGGTAAGGTTCAGAGCTAGGTGGCAAAATCAATGGAAAGAAGGTTGATAAATGTGAGATAAAATAGATTAATTGAAATGTGATTCAGGAGAATAGATGTAGCTAATATTAAGGACATCGCTGTATGGTGAGACCCCTGGGATGATTTTTCATAAAAGTTTCAGCATTAAGAAACAGAAAAGGCTGGGCGGTGGTGGCGCATGCCTTTAATCCCAGCACTCAGGAGGCAGTCTGGCCTACAAAGCGAGTTCCAGAAAAGGCGCAAAGCTATACAGAGAAACCCTGTCTTGAACCCCCCCCCCAAAAAAAAGCAAGAAACAGAAAAGTATGGGTGATAACTGATGAAAGTCATTTGAGTTTTTAATTTGTCTATACCCATATCTTTTAAAAATTTAATGTAATCACATAGTAGGCTGTCAGCTGAATAAGTGCTGAAGCAATAAGCGCGTGAGTGTACCGTGAGTCTAAAAACAAGGAGCATCTCTTAGGGCTTTGTCCTTAAATGAAAAGGACGCTGCATGCATGCACAGGGTGGCATCCAGTGTGTTTTATGACCTTGTAAGAGTTTCTGTATTTGACTGAAAGCATGCTTGACTTAACCGCTGACAGGGGGTGGCCTTGGGCTATCATTTATCTCTATTTCCTCTGCTTCTCTGTCCAACCACACAAGAGGAGAAGCTACAGTTGTACAGCAGAAGGCCGTCTGGGGTCAACGCTAACATCTACAATAGCTCTAAACCGTTACTGCTGTTGTAAATATTTCCTCAGAGAATCAGAGTCTGAAAATAAAGATAACTGAGTTACATTCGCTTTCCCCTCAGACTCTGGAAAGGTGTCAAGCTAACCTGGTGACTGAAGTTGGAGTAGTGGCATCAAAGTCACTGAACAACCGAACACTTAGGAGCTCTCCTTAGAAACTGTCCTAGAAGATCGGGTGTTGGAATGATGCTGTACAGAAGTCACAGAGGCTGCATCTGCGGGGTGGACAAAGTTCCATTTTAACAGAGAACCAGATTCCCAGTTAGATGGAAGGAAGGAGGGAAAAAACAGTGTCCAAGGGAGACTGTGGAAGAGGAAGCAGGGAAATGAAATCCCAAAACATTGAAAGGTAGAAAGTAACATTTCAGTCAAGGGAAAGAACATGCATCAGGAAAGTGGAGCAGCTGAGAACTAAAGCCCCCCTGGTGACTGAAATGACAGTGGTAATAGGCCTGTGGACACAGATGGCAGCCTTAGGACTGTCGAGACAGACTTAGTCAGTAGTGGCTGTGTAATGATGACGTCTGACTGGAGAAGTTGGCTCCCACGTAGTGCGTCTCTCCAGGGTTGGGGGTCAGTGAGGGTGACAAGAGCCGTAGTGATGCCCGCAGCCTTCTCCAGCGGCGTGGAGTAGAGACGTGACATGACGGCACAGCTGCTGCCTTGTAAGGAGAGCTGTCACTGCGAGGTGACCTGTGTGAGCAGACCCTGTCGATTGCAGATGAGTGTGGTCTGGTAGTCCTAAGAGCCGTTGGCAATAAGAGAACGGGTGTTGCTTCAGCCCTTCACGATAAAAAGAAAACATAAAATGACAGTGTCTGACTTCAGTGACTAGAGTTCTGTTAGTTGGCTTTCCATCAATATCAGGGGATGCCTAAGAAAATCAACCTAAAGGTTGAACAAAACATTGCTCCTGGTTTCGGAGGTTTGTCCTTGGTTGCTTGGTCCTCTCACTGGGCCTGTGGCAAGGCAAGCCCGAGCCGTCACGGTGAAGAAGAGCAGGCAGGCTCGTGCTCCCTAGTGGCAGCAAGGAAGCAGGAAAGGAGAGGGCGAGGCTTCGAGTGCCCTTTGTGGGCAGCTCCAGTGGCCTTTCTGCAAGGAGAGCCCCGAGTTTCTACCACCTTCCACCAGCACCAGTAACTGGGACTGAGCCTTCAGTACACGGGCACTTGGAGGACAGTCCAGATCAAAATTAGCAAGTTCTTTTAACCAGTTTTGAAGTAACCTTATAACTACATAAGCTTTACAATAAATCGGGTGGGATAATCTACTTTGCATTATTTTGTTGGGGAAAAGTCTAGAAAATTGGGGGAAAAGAAAAATAGATTGGCCAAAGGAAAATGGTAATAATATTTAAAGCTATGTGTAATTGTGCTTAAGAATTTTTTAACTACTTACATTATATATTAATCAACAAAAATCTTATAATTAATCATTAATCCTTTTAGTAAAAAAAATTAAATGAGGGCATTGCAAAAATCGTAAGTCATTCTTTCCTAATAGAAACTTTGTTTTGTTCTCTATTTTAAATTACATTATGCTCAAACTAACTGTTAAGATTCTTGTTCCTTGAACATATACTAATGAGTAAAGAACTTGTTAGGTAAACTGCATCACTGCCTCTTACTGGACATTTTAAGATAGGTATAGTTATTTGACTGTATATTCTGTGATAAAGTATAAATAATTGTTCTTAAGTATAAGATTTTGAAAAGTAAAACAGACAGATATATGTCTTGGTATACAGTTTCAGAAATTTGGTAGACAGTTCCAGAGAGTCATAGGAAAGAACCAGGTGCTTGCCTTGCCTGGCACATTGAAGTATTTTTCTAACATCCAGGCATGAAGTGTGGAAAGCTGCAGGCACTGACTTTGGTTAGGCTGAAGGATGCTGAAACAAAAACCAGTTTATAATTGTTAACTATTGATTCGAGAGATAAGTAATAATAACTACTAAGCTGAATATAGTTAACTTGTAGTGTTAAAAACAAATTGGCCAAGGAGTGGTTTGGCCCAAGTATTTTATTTGCTTTCTGATGTGCACTTATTAAACTGGATCTCTTCTCTGTGACAGTGATGGTATGGTATAGTGAAGAAGGTGGTTAATGTCAATTCAGACATAGGTCACATGTCTGCCTGAGTAAATCTGTATTTTTCCGCTTTGTTTTCTAGTACCATAACAGCTTGGGGGAAAGACCATGAGAAAGATGCTTTTGAACACATAGTAACACAGTTCTCATCAGTGCCTGTATCTGTGGTCAGTGACAGCTATGACATTTATAATGCTTGTGAGAAAATATGGGGTGAAGACCTAAGACATTTAATAGTATCAAGAAGTACAGAGGCACCACTAATCATCAGACCTGATTCTGGAAATCCGCTTGACACCGTATTAAAGGTAAACTGTAATGTATATTATTAAGATGCCTGTACACCAGCTGCTCCAGCACTTCTCATTTGTATACACATCATTTCAAGACTTTCTGGGAAAGTAGAGTTGTCCAAGGTCACATATAATTGCAGAGAAAGGAAATAGAGGTTAATTTATTTATATATTGTCAAGTAGACAATTAAAGGCCACTGAATAATAAGGAAGTCCTTATGTGCCTTCAGAATTAATAGCATTACCATCTTAATCAGGCTTGTGCTTTAATCAGCTTATTTATGGTTTATTCCATTTATTAGAAATTGCTGTTACAACTCTGAAGTTGTTAGTACAGAAGGCGTATGTTCAGGGTAATAAAGGATGAAAATAATCCAAAACTGTGTTTTAAGTCGTGCTTGACTAGGACTAGAACTGTCTAAGCAGAACTGCCTTTTAGTGCTCAGGGCTTGATTCGCCTGTTTTACAAAGTACTCATCCCAGCAGGAGTTAATTGATGCCTTCTATAGAGAGCTACTGACTGGTGCTTCACACCGAAATGTTTTCCTTAATCTCATCAAAAACAAAAAACAAAACAACCCTCTGGTGGCTCTGACTGTCTCTGTTGTAAAGGGGGAAATGACCCACCAAGGTTGGGAAACATGGGAACGGCTTAGGCCTCCTGTCTGGAGCCTTCCTGTACAACTGCTCTCAGCTGATGAGCAGACGACTTGTCACTCACTCGTAGGAGGTGGGGACAGAGATGAAAGGTCTTTTTAATTCTGTAAACAGCTCAGGCTCAGTGTCTTACTAAACAGCTTTTATATTTCCATTGTGATAGTTATAATAAAGTCATTTACATGGAATTTGACTAGGATCTTTAAGCAATTGATGTCAGGAAAGGAAGTGATTATTATGGGAAGGGATTGTGGCTGATAGGTCTTCTGTGTCCCTGACCAAGTTTTCCTGATCAAGTTCAGATCTGTGTTGAAGGGTGATAAATGTTGAGCAGCCATTGCATTGAGTGGCTCCGATATCACGCGTGTTAGCTTTAGTGGAGCAAAGAGCTGTGGACAAACGACGTCGTTCGTGTGTGTGCCTCGTTTCCGTCTTATTCCGACGGTTGCATTTTCTCTCAGCTTTGTGACTCAAATGTCAGACAAATGGAAATCAAACAGAACTGTTGGCCACAAGCAGAATAAGTCCAAATCAAAGGCATAATTATGAGTTTGTTGTGTCCTACCTTACATTCTTCTTTAAAATATATGTTGTTTCAATGTTAGGGATTTTCTTAATGGAATCTGTATAATGTGAAAGACACGAAGGAGAAAAAGCCCGTTTTGTGCTACTTTAACGATATAAATTGATGAAATAGAAAAGCACATACATTTTTCTAATGTGTTTAAAGGCATTGGAACCAAATTTCAGAAAGGTGTATATGTGGTTTAAGATTGTTTAAGTAGCTGAATTTTTGTATTCTCAAAGTTATTTAATAAAGAAAAATAATTCTTAGCTTGGGAAGCCCCCCCCCCCCCCAATTTTAGTTACTTGTGTCCTGTTTTTTCATGCAGGTCTTAGATATTTTAGGCAAGAAGTTTCCTGTCACTGAGAACTCAAAGGGCTACAAGTTGTTACCACCATATCTGAGAGTCATTCAGGGAGACGGAGTGGATATCAACACTTTACAGGAGGTAATGTATTTATATGAATCTCACAGTAAGGAAATCCCTGTTATTGAGACAGCTCCTTTTTATTCATAAGTAGCCCATTAAAATTTAAATGTAATTGTGAGTCTTATTTGGAATATTTTTGATGGTAAATGTCTTTGGTGTTTAGAAGTAACAGTAGCTTAAAATACAGAAATACCAGCCAATGCATACTCTCCAGGCCTCAGTAGCCACCTCTGTCGTGTTTCTAAAGAGAAACAGAATAAAGGCTTTTGTTAGGGAACTCAAAGTACGCATAAGAGTTGTCAGCATGACACAATCTAGAGTCATTTGGGAACAGTCTCAGTGAAGGATTATCTAGATCAGGTGGTCTGTGAACTCGTGGGGGTGGGGCATTGATTGTTCTAGACCCCCTCCCTCAGCTGCCTTTCTCAGTACCACCCACCTCTCTGGAAATGGCACTGTTCACAGTGGGCTGGGCCTCCCTGCATCCGTTAGCAATTAAGAAAAAGCCCCTCAGACATGACCGCTGCTGGCCAGTGTGATCTGAGCAGTTCTTCAGTTGACGTTCTCTCCCTGTGACTCCAGGCTTGTGTCAGGCTGAAGCTGACCTGTATGTGACAAGTAGTCCTCTATTGATGCACTCATGGGTATAGGAAGAATATCTTAAACTGACTCGCAAAGCAAAGCAGTTTGGGGAAGTAGGGGAAGAAACCCACACCTAGAGGACAGTACTTGACTTTTTCATGTTGGAAATTAGTCATATATGGTTTTAGAGACAGGAAAAGCAATTCATCTTAACAGTTTCCCTCTATATATGTTAATCAGAGTCCTTAATTTTGATAATGGAGGGGGTACTTTATCTCACAAACCATCTTCTTTCCTTGACTGCCAGCCTCACTCTTAGATTTCCCTGTCAACATTCATTGTCCTCGTGTGGCATGCTGCTCTATCTTCTGCTGTGGACCAGAACAAATCTGCCTAAGAAAAGAGGCAAAAAATCTCATTCCTGAGACAAAATACAGTGTCCTGTTACTGTTGCTGTCCTGGGGACTTGATTTCCTTGGGTAGTGTTAGACTCTCTCCATCAGAATGACTCACTAATGTCATTAAAATAGCACTGACTCCTCAAAGTCCATAAGAAGGAGGATTTCTTTGTCGTCTAACAGATTTCCAAAGCCTTTATTCTCACGTCGTTCTATCTTGTAATCTTATGTTCAGGTCAGTGAGCTTTCCCTTCCCATCAGCCGTCCTGCACCCTTATCTTATTTTTTTTATTTTATTTTATTTTATTTTTTTTTTTTTTTTTTGGTTTTTCGAGACAGGGTTTCTCTGTGTAGCTTTGTGCCTTTCCTGGAACTCACTTGGTAGCCCAGGTTGGCCTCGAACTCACTGAGATCCGCCTGCCTCTGCCTCCCAAGTGCTGGGATTAAAGGCGTGCGCCACCACCACCCGGCTCTTCACCCTTATCTTGAAACCCTTCTGTCTACATCCCGTGTATGTTTCTTCTATGAATCACAACTGGATTCAGATGACACTGGTTTTATGTAAATGTTACAAATTACTTTGACCTACATAAAGATGTAATGTGTGAAAAGCACTTGCTCACTGAGCACGGTTCATACAAGTGATGGTAACAGATAATTAAATCCAAGGGCGCCTCAGCTAACTAAACACCTTGGTGTGAAATACACAGATGGATTGTGCAGTGTAGTGATGTTTGTCCGTTTACTTCTCCCTGACTTCTTTTTCCTTCTGATTGGTTTGTGAGTGATTTGTGACTTGTCCTACAGTGGAGAAGATGAGCTGACACACTGTGGTGTGAGGCTCTCCTTCCCATTCTTGCACATCTATGGTGGTGGGTCTGAAGCTGTTTGACCTCCATGTGCCTGTCCCTGGGAAGTGGAGGGGGGGCTCTTTGTGACCACCTCAGGAGACAAGAAGGTAGTTCAGTTCAAAACAGCTACATAGCCAGTGTTGATTCAGATCTCAAGAGTTTGATTCCAAGTACTTTATTTTAGGAATATTTGAGCACGGCACAATTTGGGGAAAATTTTTCTGGTGATAAATAGCTCAATCCTGTGTGCACAATAAAGCCTAAGACATTCTTTTTTGGTTTTTCGAGACAGGGTTTCTCTGTGTAGCTTTGCGCCTTTCCTGGAACTCACTCTGTAGCCCAGGCTGGCCTTGAATTCACAGTGATCTGCCTGCCTCTGCCTCCTGAGTGCTGGGATTAAAGGTGTGCGCCACCACTGCACAGCAAGACATTCTTTATAAAGTACATGTGACAGCTTCCATAAAGATGGGGTCTGTAGAGTAACTACATATGACACCTTCCACAAAAATAGGTTCTGTAGATTAACAAGCTTGGCCACAAAGGTAGTGAAAAGGTCACTAAGCTATTAACCACATCTGCTCCTAGCCTTCTGGGCAAAGCAGGTTGTGTATCTCTCCCTTGAAGAGACAGTCCTGTGTGTTTATATTCCTGATTCCCTAGTGCTTGTCTGTGAGCACAAAAATCCCCCTTCCTCCCGCAGGACACTGTGATAGACACAGGGCCACAAGTGTGTAAAACCTAAAGGAATCACTTTAAAATAAACTGTGTTTCACCTTAATTCTTCTCATTGAAAAACATATTTTGGTTTAAAAAGACAAACACACACACATAGACACCCACAAGAATTAGATGGTTGGAATTTTAAATTTTACAAATGATTGCATTTTGTCAGTGTTGGATTATTAGCACATGATGATATTTGAAGTTTGATTCCTTTTACAATTTTGAAAATCAGGAGAAAAGATCAATTTGAGGTTTAGTATGAGAGAGAATGTGTAAATGATTCCCTTTAAAGCCATAATTGGCCTCCACCTTAATCACTTTGGAAATTCTTTTTAAATAGACCTTTTAAAGAGAACATGGCTTTTCATGAAATTCAAAAAACAATAAATTTCACTTATTGTTTCTATTGTGAAAGTGATTGGCTTTGTTTGTAAAATTAGAGATACATGATTGGTCAAGAAACCCCACGTGGAGAAACATAAATGGCACTGATAACAGGGCTTCACTGTAGTTTTTAAATTCTGTGTCTCTGGAAAACACTGTGCCATACATGTCTCGCCAGCTGGCTCATAGATAATCCTCCTCTCCCAGTGAGCCAGTCAAATCATAACAACATCTAAAGTGTCGTGCATAGTTTTGTTTATGCACTGGACGCCAGGCAGGTTGACTTGACTACCACTGTCACTGTTGTTAGGTACAAGTGAGTACTATATGCTCCTGTCCATAACCTCTGCCCTGTGCCATATAGTAACTGTTACATGTAGTAACGCAGTGCATGTGATGTTTTTGTGACGGTTAGAAATCTAGTAATTTGGGGCAAGTATTTCAGCGTCTGTTGCTGGCCTTGGGCAGTAGCTGAGGTGGCTGGGAGAGCTCACGAAGCCTCGGGCATATGCATCCAGTTTTCTTGCTCCTTCCTCTCAGCCTGACTGCACTGACTACTGTACACTGAAATTCTGCAAGTGGACCCCCCTTCCACATACCCACTGTAACCTGAAAGTGTGTGCTATTACCTGCCTGGGCGTATCTTAAGTATTGACTGGTGCAAAACAACTGTCAGCATTCACAGTATAGCCGTTTGAAAATAACCTCCATTGTCTTCAGATCATTTGTTTGCTTGTTTTTATCTAGATTGTAGAGGGAATGAAACAAAAAAAGTGGAGCATCGAGAATGTCTCCTTTGGCTCTGGCGGAGCCCTGCTGCAGAAGCTAACAAGAGACCTCTTGAACTGCTCCTTCAAGTGCAGCTATGTGGTGACCAATGGCCTTGGGGTAGGTCCTTCAGCTTCCTTCGTGTGTTAGGTTCATGTATCTGGGAAGGGCGTAAGGAGTGCAGTAGTCAAAGGACGGTGTGCTGCTGGGCTGTCGGGTGTGGTGGGTACTGCCCAAGAAAGAGGTCGGTAACAGAAGAGATATGGGAACCAGTTAACCGAATGATTTAAGACAGAGAGTGTAGTCAGCATTGCCATTGATTTGGTATATACCTTTTTATCACGAAGTTGCTTCTGTTTAGGTAAGATTATCAGCTAACCTGGCTATCATATACTGAAAATAATCAAGTATGTAATAATCACTGTCAATATCTTACTACAAGGGTAGAGTTTTCGCTTCTGGTTTTGATACTAGAATCATGTTCAATAACCATAGTATAGCTGGGCAATAATCCCTTTCAAATCTTTCATAGCCTCTTAAAGGCTGAATAGTGTGTGTGGAGTAGGGGTCAGAGAAAGCTAGGAACTCCGAAGAATAGAGCAGGCCAGATGGCTCAGCAGACAAAGGCACTTCCCATGCAAGTCTGGCAACCAGAGTTCAACCCCAGAAGCCCCTACAGGTGGGGGAGAGAGCCAGCTCCCAAGCTGGACTTTGACCACCTTCACACACATGCACACGGTGGTTATCAGTAAAAACCCTGAAGGAAGCCTGTGCACTGTCATCCACCTTTGGAGAACCACAGACTGTCTTGTCTTCGCTCCTGCTCTTCCACGCCACTGCCCTCTGTTAGTGTTTGCCTCCTACCTTTCTGGTTCTAGAATAAACGTCATACTGCCTTCAGATTCTTTAGTCTTGTTGTTACTGTTCTGAGTTAGGGTCTTGCAGTGTGGCGCTGGCTGGATTCGATTTTGTAGCAGACCTCTTGTCTGTGCTTCCTAAGTGCTGGGCTTACAGGCTTGTCCCACCATACCCAGCAGGTTCCCCAGGCCTTGGTCCTTTGTGTCAGGCCAGCACCCCACCTCGTGGCTGTGTCCCCAGCCTGTTACTGGGTGAAGGAAGCAATGAAGGACAGGCTTGTGGAACAAGAGTGTCTTTATGTTAAATACTCTGGTTCTCTGTACAGTATGTAAAGACGTGTGTGTTTATAGTTTGTAATGTAAGGGCCACATGGTATGTTTCTCCAAATCATCCTGTAAAAGCTAACTAAGATTTGGGTTTCCATAGCATGATAATTTTGAAGAAAAGCAGGCTAATTAATGAGTTCTATTTCTAACAGTCAGTTGTGAAATAATATAATTCTACATGCAACACTGTAGACATTTTAAGCTTGTATGTAATACACTTAAAAAAAAAACAAAACTGGTTCTAGCTATGGATCTAACCAACCTTGTCTGCAGCATTGAGCTGTATACATGTTTTTAGACGTTTGGTGTATGATGATTTATCATTTTTCTCTCAATTTTGATTTCAGGTTAATGTCTTTAAGGACCCAGTTGCTGATCCCAACAAAAGGTCAAAAAAGGGCCGGTTATCTTTACATAGGACACCAGCGGGGAACTTCGTTACACTTGAAGAAGGAAAAGGAGACCTTGAGGAATATGGCCACGTGAGTATCCATTGACTAGAGTTTTTAATGGGAGTAAACTGGCTTTTCAAATGAAGAAAAGAGAGTTTTGTGTCTACTTTCAAACGGCTTTCAGAACAGTTTTGTGAGATTTAATTTTTTTTTTTTCCCACATAGTGACGAACATGATAGATACTGATGGCTTTTAATGGGCTGTTTGGATATTTGGTCTTAATCTTACTGTTAGCACTCTGTGGAGAAGCATAGCAAATAATACTTTTTAAATGTTGCTCTTCGACACTATTAACTGTGTTAGAGTAAAATATTGTAATTTTATAATGGATGGACTAGCCAAATTCCAAACTGTTTGAAGGGAATTGTTTCTTTAGATCTCAGTAATAATCATTTCAGAAGGTTTTCTTTGGTCTTATTTGATTATCTCATGGAATTCTGTGCTTAAAACAAACAAAAAAAAAGCAAATTGTCTTAGCATAGAAATAGAGTGGGTTGATTCAGATTACATAACTAACAGATGGTAAAGCCATAACTGAGTTTTCTTATTCTAGTTAACCAAACTGGGAGGAACGTATAGTTTGTATGCTGAAGTAGGCCATGTGATCTGATGGTTTTCAGCACAAGTATACTTAAGTTTGTGTGCTCAAAAGTGAAAAGATACTGATCTCTAAGCCACTAGATGGGCGAGGGATTCAGTTTGAGAGGAAGGCTTATGTCTGTCAAGGTTTGGGACTGGCATTAATAAAATAGTCTGTCTTTCTATGAAAACTGTGAACTTGTAGATCAGGCTTTTAGAATGAAATCTCTATGTAGTCCACCAGCAGTTTTTTGAGCAATTTCACATAACAGTTAGAACTCCAAGACTATGCTGAATGGGGTCGTCTCAAGTGAAGCAAAGCCAGTTGAGACTAATTCAGAGGAAACATGGATTTGAACAGTGCTCACACACTTGTCCAGTCAGGAGTATGCTGGTGATCTCTGATCATGGAGACATTTTGGTTAAGAGATAAGAACCAACATCCCCTGGTACTTTATATTGAAATTTATAAAAGAAAATGCTACATCTAGGTGCAATTTAGAGCATATAAGATACCAGTTAATGTCATGTGTACTATAAGAAAAAAAATGAATTTCAATAGATTTTTCATATAGAAACTAATTCAGTCCTCATCCTCTCTTGATGTTTTTCCATGACTTTGCAGCTACAATCTTTGTGTAACTCAGTCACTATAAATGAGACCAAAAAAATCAATGCCTGTTTTTCTGTGTTTCTGTCTTGGGTTTGGTTTTTGGATTTTATCATTTTTTAAGGACAAAACTTAATGGCTAACAAATTTATTAAACTTCTAGATTGACCAGTCTAAGCAGTGTGGAGGCTGTTGGCCAGGCTCTGGAGGGATAATGTAGCAGGGACAGTTGTAGTTCTCTGAAGCAAACATGTTTCTTCAGTAGTACAAAGGCTGGGGTGTCTCGTGTTTTGTTACTTCTTTTAAGAAAACTGGCCTGAGAATTTTTATCGTAATCTCACTGTTGTAAGTGGACACTCTGAATGGCTTTGTGTGTTTGGCCTCTTAGGTGAATTGGTCAAAGCACAATTCAGAGATTTGATGGTCTTTTTAATGACGAAATTTACATCCTGCAGGATCTTCTCCATACGGTTTTCAAGAACGGGAAGGTGACAAAAAGCTATTCCTTTGATGAAGTCAGAAAAAACGCACAGCTGAGCATGGAGCAGGACGTGGCACCTCACTAGGCCTGGTTGTTTGTGCAGTGTGTACATACGTGCACTGTGTGTGCTTGTGTGTATGGAGTAACATGTTCGTTGTACAGATGTGTGGGTTTGTGTTTATGATGCATTACAGCCAGATTATTTGTTGGTTTATGGACATACTGCCCTTTTTATTTTCTTTTCCCCAATGTTTAGATGATCTCAACTTAGGAAATACTTATAACCATGTACAAGATTAATGCTAAAGTAAGCTTTTTAGGGCCCTTTGCTAATAGATAGTAACTCGATCTGCTGTTGACCTTTTCACAAATCACAGAATCAAGAAACTTTTATATATAACTACAGATCACATAAAACAGATTTGCATAAAATTACCATGACTGCTTTATGTTTATATTTAACTTGTATTTTTGTACAAATGAGATTGTGTAAGATATATTTAAAGTTTCAGTGATTTAACAGTCTGTTTCCAACTTTTCATGATTTTTATGAGCACAGACTTTCAAGAAAATACTTGAAAATAAATTACATTGCCTTTTGTCCATTAATCAGCAAATAAAACATGGCCTTAACAAAGTTGTTTGTGTTATTGTACATTTGGAAATTATGTCAGGACACATACCCAACAGATTACTAACCTCACTGCCCTTGTAGAGTATGCGTTAGTCATTCTACATTGAAGAGAATTGTGGTTCTTACTCGGGTGTCTGGGCATTGTACAGTTCTGTTCCTTGGTCATTGTATGTACCTGTGAAATGCCAAATGCGAAAGGCCTGTTCTGCAATTTTGTATGCCAGATATTGCCTGTGGCTCTAATATGCACCTCAAGATTTTAAGAAGATAATGTTTTTAGAGAGAATTTCTGCTTCCACTACAGAATATATACATAAATGTAAAATATTGAAAGTGGAAGTAGTGTATTTTAAAGTAATTACACTTCTGAATTTATTTTTCATATTCTATAGTTGGTATGACTTAAATGAATTGCTGGAGTGGGTAGTGAGTATACTTATTTTAAATGTTTTGATTCTGTTATATTTTCATTAAGTTTTTAAAAAATTAAATTGGATATTAAACTGTATGGACATCATTTATTAATTTTAAATTAAACCCTCAGTAACTAATATGTAAGCAAGTTCTTGATGTTATCCCCAATGGAAAGCGCAATTCTTAATAGAAGAATCTATCTTCATTGGAGATGTAGCTGAATTTACAATCTCCATCATCACAATGTTCATAGTGATATACTGCTAGACCCCGAGTTGGCCATTGCATCCACCTAGACACTAGTGTCTTTGAGGTGACTCACTGGGTCAGTTGTAAGGTAGGGTGGGCCAGCTGCCTGCAGGCCAGCTTGGCGCTGCTCCTTCATTTTAATGACATACTCTGTAAGGCTGCTTCCCACTGCAGTGGCAGAGATAGAGTAGTTGCAATTGAGACCAAATAGTCCTCAAAGCCTGGAATGTTCACTTCCATGTCCACTGAACACAAGCAGAAAGCTCGATATCCTCTGTTCTAAGAAAAGGAGCATGCCTTTGCATTTTAAGAGAGATGTTGGTTTTTCTGGGAAGGAAGAAGCTGAATTTTATGGAGTTTCTGTTGTTCTTTCTCATTTAAGAATCTGATACTAGAAAACTGATTTGAAAAGTTTTAACAACTTGCCATTAGGATGAAATTTTAAAAGCTGTAAGTCATCTACAACAGTTACATGAAAGCATTATCACTAATCTGATGAAGTGAATTCAAGGTTTTTGCAAGTGATCCTAAAACTTAAGGAGAACAGAAAGCTTACTTACTTTTAGTAATCCTTATCCTATAATACATGAAAAAAAATTAAACTGACCTTAAAAAAAATAAATTTGTAATTTAAGTAGTCTCGGTATGGTGTGGTGCATGCCTGTAATCCCAGAACCGAAGCAGAGACAGAAGGATCAGAAATCAACATCATCCTGGACTACATAACAAATTTCAGGCTAACCTGGGCTACCTGAGACCCTGAGAAAATTAAAATGTACCTAAGATTAGTAGTACTAAAAAGACATGTCCTGAGTGGGTATCGTGGTAGGCAGAGGTAATCCCAGTACTTGAGAGGGATCCTCCCAATACACAGGATTATTGTTCAACACCAGTCTGAGCTGTGTAGACCCTTGTCTCTGCTCCCAGAAAGGAGAGGCACAGCATCACAGAATGCTACAAGGCCTAGAGAGCACTACACAAAACTGCCATTGGTATCATGCTAAGCAGTGTTTTTCTTCTGTGACTTCAAACAGCTCCACGTGCCAGTTTTATCTTGAAATATTTAGTGAAAACTAGCAGTCAGCATTTGTGCACATGGGTCCAGAAGTGGAATGAGTAATTTCTCTTGGCTCTGGTCCCCTTGGAACTGATGAATTTTGAATTTCTGTCACTAAGCAGTATTTGGCCATCTCCATTCTGAGTACCAAATGGTTGACATAAATGTCCAGTGGAATAGTGCCGTGTGTCCCCTTAGATTGGCTGACCCTTCCTGACTAAAGCAAGTGACATATACAGACTTAGACACTAGATCTGCAGTTGACCTTAGTTAGTCCCCCTCAATTCATAACTTTAAGTAGGAAGTAGAATTTTGTGTTAAAACTTATTTGTACCCTATATTTAAAGTAAAAACTTTTTATGAATAGCCCTTTCTTGAAATAAACTGTTAGGAAAAAAAGCTTTTATAGTGAAATCCATCTTGGAAAATTAGAGAAAAATAGCAAGGTATTTGTTGTTGTATTTACCATAACTTAGAATTCACTTAAACTAGTATTTTGTAGTTTTACATTCCTTTTTAACCCATCCAATGGAGAATAGCAAATTTTCTCCCAAGTTGTATGTTAAGTCAATTCTAATATGTACTCAGCATCAAAGACAACATGTAATAAACATGGAAATAAAGTTTAGTTCTGTTAGTGAAATGTTAAATTTGACTGTGTGTGTCAAATAATGCCATTCCCAAACCTACCTCTTCTAGGTATTTCTCCAAAGAATTGGAGGATGAGAGAGGAGGGTTCATTGAGGATTGCTCGGGTTTTCTGCCTTCAGCAGCTCTGGATGGCAGCACCATTATTCATTAGGAGTGCTGGGGGGGGGCGGGGACTAGGTCCCTGGGACTTGGGGACATTGAAATGCAAAAAGTATCTGGAGAACACAGGATTGGAGACAGAAGGGCCCCTCCAGGCATGGGTAAGGTGTGGGGTGGGGGGTGGGTGTGTTTAGGAGTGGGGGTAGGGTGTGTAGGTGTTCACTGGAGGCACAGTGAAGAAGTCAGCCCTGGAGAGAGTGTGGACCAGTGGTTGGCACGCGCACACACACACACACACACACACACACACACACACACACACACACCACAGACCAAATCCAGCCCACCATCTGGTTTGTAGATGACTTCATTGAAACATAGCCCTAGCCAGTCATTTAGTTATGGTCATTGTTTTCCTGCTGTGGTGGCAGTGTTGAGTAGTTGAAGCACAAGCTAGAGCCGGCAAAGCTGAAACAGTCCATACCAACTGGCATTGAACTCTTGACGGTTAAGTGGCAGAGCATAAGCAAGCAAAGGATGCTGGCCAGATCAGCTAAAGAGAAAGGAAACGTGAGAACACATATACAGGAAAGCTTTATCTGGAGAGATGGCTTACTAGGTTAAAAAAAAAAAAAATCTTGCTGCACAGGCATGGAGACCCAAGTTCAAATCCCCAGCACCCAGAAAAGGCTGGGCGAGTTGGGCATGTGCCTGTGATCCCAGCATTGAGGTGGTGGAAGCAGAGCTTCCAGGCCTGGCTTGCTGGATGGCCAGCCGGGGCAGCTAATCAGGAAACTCCGGGTACAGTCAGAAACTTTGATGTATTCCATTCTTAAGCTCCTAAAGTCATTTCATAAGCATATAGATGAGAAGGAAAACTGGCATATTTGTCCAGGGTTATCTTTGTATGTAGTTGGGTAGTTTTTTAACTTTCAAGTCACAAGCTCAGGATTTAACCCTCTTCTATGAAAGTTCTTATTTGTGAATATACACAGTTTGCATACTTCAAGCTTCCTAATCCACTGATGCCACAGGTCATGGCTGTTAGGGACGGAAAACAAGTTCCAGGGAAACAAGAAATCCAGAGGCAGACAGGTGTGCTTTGGGATCTCAGCACTAGAAAGGTGCGGCTGGAGGGTGCCGAGTTCAGGGCCAGCCGGGGCTACCTAATGATGTCCTCTCAGACCCCTTTCCCAAAAGGAAAAGTCCTCCTCAGTGGGGTGGGAATACTAGAAACACAGCACCTGTGTGAGCCAGCAATACCAAGCTTGTGATAATTTTCTGAGTACTGAGCTAGCAAGAAAGAAATGACCAGGTCAGAAAGTACAGATGGAAGGTCATGAAACAGAAAAACACTTTTGTCCAGGAATGTTCACCAAAATGGGGACTGTGAACTCAGTTGTGGGCCAGGGTGGACGTGATGGACAGAGGTGAGCTAGCCCTGGGAAGTCCCCACGCTTACCCGTCAGGGTGAAGGCAATCCAGCAGAACCTCCAGTCCCCGGAGCACTCAGAGAAGAGCTGCTGATCCTCAGAAGATAATTTTAAAGAACAAATAAAAGCCCTTAAGTTGCCACTGCAGTCCACATCACAGCCCTGCTGTTTCGAGGTCAGACTGAGAACACCGGTTGAACTAAAGGGCAGAAGCCCTTACGGGATGGTAGAAATCAGAGCATAACCTCAGTGAGCTGTCACAGTAATGATCTAAGAAATGAGCAGCTCAGAACAGTCACACAAAATACCATGAACAAACACAGGGGCTGCAGACACTGGTTAGGAGACAGATTAGTGTGTTCTTTAAACATTTTTTTTGAAAATCACTTTGAAACATGCCAGGGAGTGAATTTTAAATGATAAAATATTTGAAATGAGGATTGATAGAATGAGCATTTAAAAATGCAAAAGCTGTATACAGAGGGACCAGTGGCTTGGAAAGTAGTGCAAGTTAAGCAAATAAAAACATAAAAACGGAAAAAGGCCCAGCATTGGTCCTAGGAGTGTTCTAGAAGCAGAGAAAACAGGGTAGAAGATATAGTTTAAGTAATTAGACACACACACATGTAACACACTGACACACAAAACAGCCAAAGCAGCAGAATAAATACATGCAGTACCTGATTCTTGACAAGTGCCAGTACAGTGAGGAAAAGAGTACTGGGAATGGAGTGCACATGTGTAGAAAATAAAGCAAGACATATTACCCTTCTGTATCAAAATAAGCACCAGAAGAAGTGGGCACGGGCATTAAGTAGGACTCCAGAACAATAACAAGGATTGCATGGAGCTACAGAGTGAGCTCTTAGCTGTCCATCTAACAGGAGATAAGTGTCCAGAATATACAAAGAACTCAAAAACTAAGACAACTCCCAGAAGAGTAAGAATTAAACAGACTTCTCAAAAGAGTAGAAATCGCCAATAAATAAATGCATGGGGAAAAGAGTATTCTCAGCCATCAGTGAGACTCCATCTCACCCCACTCAGAATGGTTATTATCAAGGATATAGTAACAGGTGCTGGGCTAGAGGGGAAAAGGGAGCCCTTGTACACTGGGAGTGTAAGTGCAGCCACTATGGAAGACAGTATGGAGGTTTTACACACAGTTGATTTTTAATAGAAATAGCCACTCCTGGGTATATACTTAAGTCACCATCATTATTCAGTCTGTGCACACTCAAGCTTATTGCTGCACTGTTTGCCACAGCCCAGTTAGGGAACCACCTTAGGTGTCCTTTGGCAGCCAGTGTGCTCTGTATCCACAGTAGCTTTGGTGCAGCCATAAAGAACAACAAACATCCTTTGCAGGAAAATGGAGACAGCTGAAGACCACCGTGTGAAGTACAATCGTCAGGCTTGGACCGATAGTGAAAGTTCTTAATCATTTACAGAACCTGGTTCTAAGGCGTGAGTGCAGAAGAGGGTTGTTTCGGACAAGGAATGGGGCCAGCAGGAGGTGGGTAATAGTGGTTGAATAGGATGAAAGTTCATGTATACATCTGGAAAATGTCTTAACGAAGGCTGAGATAGAAGTGTACAAATTGGGCCAGCTTGGGATACATAATGAGGCCCTGTCTTGAAAGCCCTTATTTTGTACAACTAATACATGATTATTTTTTATACGGCCTTGGGATTCACCTGAACTGGGGAAAGCAACCATCTAACGATCAAATCTCAATGAATCCTTAGCAAAATCGGCCACATCCAGACAGGAGAGTGAATCTGCAAGCCTGGAATAACAGGGCATCTTGGGAGGGCACAGGGTGTGCACAGATTTGAGCAAAGCCATTATTAACATTCATGAAAATGTATAAACCCATTATTTCATACACTTGCTAATAAAAATATGAAGGAAAGCCAGAACAAAACGTGATGTTTAAGGAAAAAGATAAGCCCTGCCTAAACAGCACCAACGGATGCAGGTGTCTGAAAGGAAAGTCATCCCCAAGACAACCTTGTTGCCACTAAAACAGTCAAGAGTATGGATAAACTGAGTTCTGTTACGATACCGAAAACGGAAATTCTGTGTGCCACCGTTTCAGAACATTCTAAGGGATAAGAAGAAAGAGCAGTGAGCAGGGTAGACACAGCTCGGCCAACGCTGACTGTGAAACAGTGGTGAATAGGAATGTGCCCTGGATTTAAAGTAAGCAGGACTTATACCAGGAAAGCATAAATCAGGAGCAACGTAAGTGGAATTGGAAGGATTCTGAAGTGCTTTGGCTATCAGGAGAGTCAATTTTAGACCACAATAAACATGTACATACTGAACGAATCGACGTGGAAGTAAGTATATTGCTCTCAGACTCACAAGAAAAGTCCAATGTGTATATGGTTTTTGAAATAAATGAGAAAAGCAAGTGGAACGATTAGCAAAATAAGTAAGATTAACCGTGAGCTGTATGCACATATGTGAACCATCCATATCCTAAACACATGAATCCAAAAGACAGAAACAGTCTATTTGCACTTACAAAAGTCACATCTAAAACAAGGTTGGAAGTACTTTTAAAGGAACAATTGACTGGAAGTCGTAGCTGTACTTTTTCTTGTGATCACATGACTTGTGTGCTCAGGATTTCTGACATCACTCATCCCCAGAACAGTGTGCGAGCAAGGTGTGGCACTGAGAAGGAACAGAGCATTCCAACACCAGGCTGTGGCGTACTTACCAGGCCTTGGGGAAAACGAGGTTTCAGACAGTGCTCTTCTCAGATGAGCCATGTTTGGAAATGTCAGGTTAGTCAGTGCAGCAAAGATGCATTCTGAGAAACTGCCTGCTCGTGGTCATTTTCCTGATTCTCAGGCCTCGGATGTCTATTTCTCACATCTGTTTCTGAACTTGTCTGGAGTTTTGGTGAATTACCCTTTCATTGATAGGTGAAGGGTAGGAAGGAATGATCAGGTTACCTGTGAGTTTTTCTAAATCACACACATTTACTCCTAAAAATCTGATAAATGCCAGAACCCGATAGTGGGAAGGGCTTGTGTATCTCACCCTCCAAAGATAGTGTAAGCCGCTGGTATCTCGATTGAGAACCACTGTTGTGTATAAACCACTTCCTGAGCACTGGTGCAGGACTTCACACATGACTGCTGTCTACCTGTGTTAGTAGGGTTCTCTCTCCTGTTTAGGGAGCAAGGCTCAGCACAAGATGGCCAAGAGTGGTCCTCTGGGGCTCATAAAACTTGTCATCACCCTAGCCTGCCTGAGGATGGAAAGATCACTACTTTTTTCCTACAGGACATCTCACATCATGTCCATACTGCAAATCTGTCCAAACACACCCTTCTGCCTTTTGCACACAATAGTTCTAAGGAGGTTGTATTATAAAATTGCTTTTATTGCTAAGCAGGGAAACAGTGTCACACAGTTGTGGGTGCTGGTTGTGTCAGGCTGTGGTGTGCATGGCACTTCTTGGAACAAGGGGTCTCTAATTACTGGTGGTGGGTGAGTAAAGCTTTCTGTTACCTGGGGCGACTAGACCACGGTCCAGGGAAGGGGCAACGAGCTAAACAGCTGCTGAATTTAGTATTTTGTATGTATGAGAATGTAGTGGGGGAGAGGAAGAGAGAGCATGGAGACTGATACCTCATTCTATGTATGAGAATGGGGGCGGGGGAGTGGAGTATAGGCTGATACCTCATTCCTCTCAAGTAGTTTTGAAACTAATTTTTTGTAACAAAAGCATTACACATAATTGGGGAAATTCATATACACATAACGGACACTGTGAATAGTGGAAGATTAAGTCAGGGCCATTAAGCCAAGTGACACTAACTTGCTAAGTGAGACTTAACTCATTGGTTGGAACCTTTGCCTGGCTCTGCCCGCCGTGGAGCATGTGCTAGGGTAAGTGAGGCTTGCTCCAGAGCACACTCAGCCACTGTGTACTGAAGAGAGGAAGGCTCTTCATCCAGAACTCTGCCCCACCTGGCACTGCCAAGCCCTGACTCATTGTACACCCCAAGTCTTCATTTCATCAAGCCAAAAACTGGTGCTTTTAAAGACAAAAAAAAAAAATTATCAGTAGCAGCTGGTTAGCTATTCAGAGTCATCTGCATCTTGTGTGGAATTTCAGACTAACATTTCCTCCTTTTGTTCCTGGAAGAGTGTGCAGGGAGGGTTGTTTGACCCCTCGCCTGCTTTTCGTGGTTCTGTCAAAACAGTCTTTCCTCCTCGCTGTGTCTGCCAACATACGGCAGCTCACTCCAGATACGGTTTCCTTGTCACTTCCTCCAGAACGCCCCTTCCAGGAAACATCTTTGTGAACTATAGACATGTATCACTTGGCTTCTGCCATAGTGTGCTATGCCTGGCCACTGTGTCCAGTGTCTGCATATTATTACACAGACACAAGTGTGTAAACAGATGTGTCTATTGCTCTTCTGCTAGAGTCACATGCAGCTTGCAGGAAGCAGGCAATTACATTTCTTGTTTGTCAGGCTCTGTGTTTCCTTTCTCTGGAGCCTCAGCTGACCCACTCCCTGGAGACAGACGAGCCAAAGCATTTCCAGCTATTTTTAGTTTCTTTGATTGCTAACTTGGACTGTTCTGGGAGGAGGCAATAGGATGGCTGGATTGGTCTCACTAAAACCACATCTCAGACAGTTAATGGCCACAGCTTTGGAGCAAGGGAAGAAAACTCATCTATAGGATGAACTGGTCAAATGGGCAAAGAGCACACCCTAGACTAGACCGCCCCTCAGCCGTCTGAGCTTGTAGGAAGACGGCAGCAGAGGACCGGTCCGCCTCTGACTCCAGAGCAAAGCCATCTGCTGAGGAGACTCAGCCACGCTCCCCCTCCCTCAGGAGCTTCCTGGTGTTTGAGCACGGCAGGAAACTGACCATGAGCGTGGGGAAGCCGCCGTCCTCACTCCCTGGTAACGCCGGTGGCCTCGCACAGGCTGTGGCCTCCACTGGACGGCGCCCTTTGAGGGTATGTAGCCATTGCTCGGCCTCACATCTGACCCAGTTTCACTTCTGAGGAGTGTTTTACATGCATCGATCTGAGGATATGTAGAGGAGATAGGTGGAACGTGTCTGGAGAGGAACGGAGAGGCTATGCTTGAGAGTCTAAGGGCTGACAATTAGCTCTTCTGCTTGTGTGAGTTCACACATTTGCTCGAAGTCATGCGAGCCAGAAAGAACAAATGGCTTTTGTCTCCATGTAAGAATTATAACAATATGAAGAAGGTAGATATCAAAGTTTTCCCAGTGGCTCCTGAATAGTCTATTTTGGTGTGGTGTGGTGTGGTGTGGCGTGGCGTGGCGTGGCGTGGAGCTAGCTGTGCTCTTGTGGTTTACTTCCTTGACTTTCCACAGATCTGAAGACCTCTTCAAAAGTCTTTGACTTTTACATCACTCATCTATTAGCACATTTCTTCAGTAAGGTTGGAGAGAACTATTTCAAGGTTTTTGTTGTTTTGTTTTGTTGGGTTTTTTGTTTTTTGTTTTCCAGAGACAGAGTTTCTCCGTGTAGCCCTGGCTGTCACTCTGTAGACCAGGCTAGCCTCGAACTCAGAGATTGGCCTGCTTCTGCCCCGCCCCCAGAGTACTGGGGTTAAAGGCAAGCACCACTGCACCAGGCAAGGTTTCTGGTTTTCATTACTAACTGGTTCATGCAGTAAAATAACCTTATTCTAAATGAAACCTCTATTTCATTGTCATACCAAAGACTGTAATTTTAGTATCAAATATCTAACTTGTGCACAAATTTCCCGTATTTTCTGTGGTGGTTGGAATGAGATGTCCCCAAATGTTTGGCATTTGAATATTTGGTCCCCAGTTGGTGGCTCTTTGGGGAGGATTTGGGCAGTGTGGCCTTGTTGGAGGAGGTATGCGACAGGGGTAGGTTTTGAAGTTTCCAAAGACGTGTGCCTGATCCATGCCGCCCACCTGTGGATCAGGATGTGACTCTCAGCTGTCCCTGCCCCCATGCCTTTGTTCTGCCAGCATGGACTTTAACCCCCCGGAACTGTAAGTCCAGTTAAATGCTTTCCTTTCTAAATTGCCTTGGTCATGGTGTTTATTATAGCAATAGGAAAGTAACTGAACTTCTTTTTCTTTTTCTTTTCTTGGGGGGAGGAGAAAGACTCCTTAGAATCAGCATTCAAATGAGATCATAAATTGCAATGGGCTTGCATGTTGTAGAATATTAGTTGAAGTGTTACATTTATGCTGTGGAACATTTGTTTAATGATGCAAAGATGTGTTGCATTCTTTTTATTGCATTTGTTTAACTCTGTAAAGCAGTGTTACTTTGCCTATCTAAAACACCTGATTGGTCTAATAAAGAGCTGAATGGCCAATAGCTAGGCAGGGGAAAGGATAGGTGGGGCTGGCAGGCAGAGAGAATAAATAGGAGGAGAAATCTGGGAAGAGAGATTGGGGAGTGAGAAAAAGGAGAAGGAGAGGAGGATGTCAGGGGTCAGCAACCCAGCCGGACAACCAGCAAGAGAGTAAGTAAAGACAGACACACAGAACAGAGAAAGGTAAAGGCCCAGAGGCAAAGGGTAGACAGGATAATTTAAGTTAAGAAAAACTGCCTAGAAAAAAACAAGCTAAGGCTGGGCATTCATAAGTAAGAATAACACTCCATGTATTTATGTGGGAGCTGAGTGGCGGGCCCCCAAAGAGCCAAAAAAGCAAAGAGTAAAAAGAGTAAAAGAAAGAAAACAACCACATTTACAAGTCTCTGTCTCTTAAGCCTGTCTTAGGACATGGGTTCCCTGGACCCTCTCTTTTGTTCTTCTGCTACCGCATTCGAGCTATCTCCCTTATCTTGGAAAGGATCTCACAATACTGAGCATGTTAATTCCCTCATCATGGTTATTTAAATGACCCATGGCCTTATATGTTCTCTATAAAGGATGGTAACTCAAGAAGCTTGATTAAAAATCAATGTTTAGGCAGTCCTTCAACATGCTTGTGGATCACATGTCTCTTACTTGCCTTCTGGAATTTCAACTGCTGTTCTCTAGGGAGAGATAGATACTAGGCTCATGCCACCAACTCAGTCCGGCTCCAAGACCCGTCTGAGGACCAGATATCTCACTCACACCTTCCGTCAGCTCCCCTCTACAGTTCCACTTCTTCAGACTGAGACTTGAACATCAGTCTGGCCACCCCTCTACAGGTTGGAATCCTAGACTTCCACTGCCAACTCTACTAGCTCTTACCAAATGCCAAATCCCGAGTACCTCTCCAGACTCCTGGGGCTCTGAGAATCTTCTAACTTTACAGAAAGTCTGCTACTGTCTTGGAACATTTCCAAATTTCTTTATAAAGCCAATATTTCCCAGATACCAAAACCAGCTGAAGACCCAACAAAAAAGACAGAAAATTATAGGCCAGTATCTCTGATAAACATAAATACAAATATCCTCAAAAGATACTTGCAAATCAAATTCCAAAATGCATCAAAAAGCTTATTCATCCTCATCAAATCGGCTTCACACTAGAGATGCACTGATGCTCAGTGTCAATATGGAATGGTGTTTGCTCTGCCCATGACCTCGGGCTATAGGGCCTGGAGGAGGTGGTGCTTCTTGCTGTTGTCCATGACCTCTTAAAAGGAAAGGGAGAAGGGTCAGGAGCCCCTTCTCCCTGCTGCCTGGTGTGACCGAACTGCCAGGGGGATTGGCTCCTGGTCAGATCAGGGGACAACTTCAGCTGTCTACTCTGTATTCATGAGTGTATTTCCTCAATTTACTCTAATAAATTTCCCTAATACTCCTTAACCAGACTCCCGTTATCTGGTGCCCAATGTGGTAGATTATAGATTGTGGAAATTTTGCATGAATTATTTTAATAAATCAATAAATGTAATTCACCACATAAACAATCTCCTGGCAAATCTGGGGACACAGGAAACACATCTCAACATAATGGAGGCAATACACCACAAGCTCACGCTTGGCGTCATGCTGAAGCAGGAAAACCAAG
This sequence comes from Peromyscus leucopus, assembly GCF_004664715.2. Lineage (NCBI taxonomy): Eukaryota > Metazoa > Chordata > Mammalia > Rodentia > Cricetidae > Peromyscus > Peromyscus leucopus. Next base: position 1,957,972 of record NC_051075.1, read on the forward strand.
CATTCCCACTAGACCCGGGACGCCATGTGGATATCCTCTCCTTCCCTGCCTCTGTAACAGAGCTGAAGTCTTAGCTAGAGCAGCCAAACAGTGAGGGAGATCAGAAGGGTGCAAACAGGAAAATTTAAGTGAAGTGATTATTATATGAAGATAAGATTTTTATACATAAAACAGGAAATATCTTCATATAATAATTTTGGCATGAGACTAGTGTCACTGTTCTCTACCATTTCAGAAGTTGAGATCCTGGAAGTTTTAATTATTAACATGTATCATGACTTTACTAATATTTAAAGTATTTGATTTTTACCTCCTCTTGCTGATATCAACCTCATTGATTTTATTTAACATCCATTTTTTTATATCATTTTGAACAAGATATTTGACACCATCTATTTTACCATATTGGAGAAGGCAAGATAACTGCAAAGAGGTACTCAGCCCTCCTTGGCTCCTCTACAAAAACAATCAAGGAAACAAGAATATGGCTGTAGTCCTGTCAGTGACCACAGGAGAGCCCTGGACTTCTACAGGATCAAAACAGAAACTTGGTAAAAATCTAGAAACCTGAGACACAGCAAGAGAAACAAACTCTAACTCCACACTGGGGATGAAGGAATGTAAATAAAAGAGTAGTAGAGAGCTGTCAGCACCGATAAGGGCAACCCTAGCTACAGGAGAGGTTTATGACCTTGCATGTTTACAGCCTAAACTCAGACAATTGACATCTGACCCAGCGTCTAGCTTTGGAGAAGAAACCCATGCATCCCCCAGCAACCCTCTGGGTGCTGTAGCCAAGAGTCATCTTAAAGAGCCATCTTGAGAATTCAGACAGCACACTGTCATTTCTGGTCCCCACAGAAAACACTGGCCAGAGTTGGCTGGATGGAGTGATTGATACAAGCCGGCTGAGAGGACTAGACAGGACAGGAAGGTGTTAAAATCAGATGGCAGCAGAGTGCCATCCATAAGAACCAGGGACCAGGGAGCCTTCTCCAGTTTGGTGGAATGGCTAAGCCACGTGCAATTTCTCCTGGGTAATGTGCATGTTTCCTCCCACTACCTTCCCAGGCGACACATGGACGATGGCCACTAGCAAAGCAGAGAATAAACTCGAGCAATGGCACTGTGGCACCTTGACCTCTGAGGTGCACAGCTTCCAGGTAGAGAGAATTCTTGTCCAGAGATGGCTATGTGCTTCTCTCCCTTGCTCCTGAAGATACCTCAGCTAAGAAGAGTTTTACCAGCTTAGCTGTGACCCATTCCATCCTCAGTGGACTGTAAATTACAGATAAGGAGGAAAAGCCCTCCAGGCACACGTTCTAAGAACTCTGTAGAGGTCTGAGTGGGAGCACTCCCATGGGCTAAGATACTTGAACATTTGGCGCCTAACTGGGCGCCTGTTTGGGGAGTTTCAGAGTGTGGCCTTTTAGAGGACATGCCTCTGGAGGCAGGCGTTCAGGGTTTCAAGACTGTCATTTCCAGTTCACTCTCTCTGCTTGGGGCTCGCAGATGTGAGCCACTGGCATCCTGCTCCAGCCGCCATGCCTGAGGCACTTTCTCCTATGCATTGCCTTAGTCACGTTCTGTCACAGCGGCAGAACGGTCACTAACACAGATGTCTGCAGAGAAGCTGCTGGTGCCGGCTCTCTCCCTGACAGCAGAGCTGAGAGGACACTTGCCTGCCTCAACAGTTGCCTCTGCCCACTTCATCCCTGAAGATGCCACATCTGGAAGTCTGGAGTCCTCTCTCAGCAGCCACCCCATGTTGGCATCAGAGGAGATAACACCACCTTCCTGTGTCTGCACCTATGTGAGCCCTGCACCAGCTGCCCCTTGTCTGAGCCTACTCTGCAGATAAGACTCAGTGTGAGTGCCACTGTAGAGTGCTGTGATCCTGGCCCTGCCTCTCTCTGAAACACCTGAGCTTACACCTGTGCTAATCAGAGGACGGGTGCTTTTGGCACCTTACTACTGCTGGAACCACTGTCAATGCCTGCAGAAGTCCACCTCACCGACGTGTTAGCACGCACGCACGCACGGGAGCAGTAACTGCACAGGGCCCACCCTACATGCTGAGCTGTGCACTCTACCTGCCTGGACTGCCAGTGTCCCTATCATGCCCGAGTCACACAGACAGGGGGCTCTCCAACTCCAGTGTGGTAAGTGCTTTGCCCATACTCACAGTCACAGCAGGACCGTGGGGAGGTAATGTGAGGACAGTCAGCTGGAATCAAACTCGGAACTGCACAAATACTGACAGCCCACAACATCTCTGGGAGGCAGCTGTTTACTAAGAGAGCATCCTATAAATGTGCCAGAGATGTTCTTTTCGCCATATGTACAAGTATCATCATAGGAACATAAAAATATGAAAATAAAGGTAACATGACACCCCCTAAGATAACAGTAGTAACAAGTCCACATACAAAGTGGATGAAATGCCTCATGACTCACACACAAAAATGATTTTTTTAAAAACCTCAATGCACAAGAGCATAGATATAACTAGTTTAATGAAATTGGAAGGCAACTCACAGTATGAGTGAGGAATTAAGCAAAAAGAAACAAATCTTAAAAATGAACCAGTTGGAAATTTTCAAAGTGACGAGCTCTATAAGTTGGATTGAGAAAATGGTTGAGAAAAACGGTTGAACGCCTCAACAGCAGACTAGATCAAGCAGAATAGCAGAGCTCGAAGGCAGGACTGTAAACGGTTGGGTTTGTTAGATGTTCATGAGTGTTCTACCTGTATGTACGTTTGTGCACCAACAACCATGCATTACCTGTGGAGGTCAGAAGAGGGCAGCAGATCTCTCTGGAACTGAAGTTACAGACAGTTGTTAGCTACCATGTGGGTGCTACGAATCAAACCTGGGTCTTCTGGAAGAGCAGTGAGTGCTCTTAGGCACTGATCCGTCTCTCCAGCCCAATACAGATCTTTAGAAATACCACATTACAGCATAAACAAAGGGAAAAAATGGAAGAAAACATACAGGACCTTGGGACACCTTTAAAAGATCAAATATCAAGGTCAGGTGTGTTGACACATGCCTTTAATACCAGCACCCAGGAGTCAGAAATAGATGGGTCTCCCTGAGTTCTGAGCCAGTCAATGCTACATAGTTAGACCCTGTCTCAAAAGCAAGCAAGCAAACAAAGACACTCATTCAAATGTCTAGGTCATCACTGGCATACCTTTTTTGGTTTGCTTTTTGTTGCTGTGATAAACACATGACCAAAAGAAACTTAGGGAGAAAGGGTTCATTGCACTTCACAGCTTGGAGTCCATCACCCAGGGAGGTCAAGCAGGAATGCAAGGCAGGATGTGGGAACTGAAGCTGGGGTCATGAGGAATGTTGCATACAGACTTGCTCAGCCTGACTGCTTACACAACCCAGGACCATTCACCCAGGGTAGCATTACCCACAGTGGGCTGGGACCTCCCACATCATCATTAACCAAGAGAACACCCTACAGAATTACCTACAGGTTAGTCTAATGGAGGCAATCTTTCAATTAAGGTTCCTTCATCCCAGAAGACTGCAGTCTGTATCAAATTGACAGGCAAAAGCCGTGGGGGTAAAGGTCAAGAGAATGAAAATCTGTTCACTGAAACAGTAGCGGAAAACTTTCCTAATCTGGAGAAGACAATGGGCATCTGGGACACCTATAAAACCCCAGAGAGATGTGACCAAGGAAGACCCCCGTCATAGCATAGCATAGCCAAGTTGTCCAAAGCAGTTCTTAAATCTGTGGAAGAAAAGTGCCAATTCACACTTGGTGAGTAACCTCACTGGAGGCCAGGGGGCGTGGAATGGAATTTCACTCCTAAAAGACGAGACTCAGCAAAATGATCTTCAGAATTAAAGGAGAAATAAAGGCTTCCTAGAACAGCAAACACTAGGGAAACTCATGACCACTGGTCCAGCCTTGTCCAGGGGACAAGCAGAGTCCCACAGCAAGCAGAGCGGCAGCTGCCATCCCGACAGCATGGGAAGAGTTAGGTCCCGCCTGAAGTTAGACAAATGAGAAATGGGAAAATCAACAAACCTCAACAGAATAAACCATCAACCACAAAGATGGATGGCAGCACCAATCAAAGCAACCAAAGAAAACCAACAAAATGACCGATACAAGTCCATATCTTTCATTACTAACTCACAATGCAACTGGTCTTCATCCTCGTTAAAAGATACAGGCTAGCTGAGTGAATTGGTTAAGAAATTGGACTAAAGCACCTGACCATGATCCCAGCACTCAAGAGGCTGATGCAGGGGAATGTCAGGTTCAAGTAAAGCAAGAACCTCTTTTTCAAAAAACGCTGCCTACAAAATTCATTTCTCCAGTAAGGACACATAGACTTAAAGGGGAAGAGTGGAAATGATCTCCTAAGCAAATGAAGTCTGAACATCAGTAAGCAGTGGTGAGAGGCTGGGGCGGGGGGCCTCCCTGAAGCTGTCGCTTGGGCATTAATTAGTGAGAGGCCCTTCCATGTGTGGGTTGGTGAATCTGGAGCCATTTGGTGCCCTCTTCTCTCAGCCATACAGGCAAATCTGTTTACAACAGGAGGAAAGGAGAGTCGGACGACGAAGGAAGTTGATGATCAATGGCGTCTCTATTCAGCTGAAGCATCTATATCCCTACACTTGGTCACTACATAAAGTAATAAATCCATTTTTTTTGCTTGAGCTTGTTTCTATATTTCAACCCTCTAGTCCCATACTAAAACAGTTGTAAATATTAGAACAGATATGTGGTTAATAAAGGGACTTCTAGATGATTAAAGACTAAGAAAAGAAACAAAAACTGAGTAAGGGATGTAAGAGAAATGACTTGGCCGGTAAGCAAGAGACTACTTTAGTTACAGTGTTTTCTTTAGTCTAGATGTTTATTCGAAAGTACACTAAGTAAATTCAACATTTGGTATAAAGTGAAACACAGAGGATTAATGGGGTTGAGGCCAGCAGAGTGAATCACATACTGATGGGCGAGCCCTGGTAGAGTGTGAGCTGCAAGAGCTGCAGTCACTGCTGCAGAAGGAACCCATCAGTCACACCAGTGAATCTTTTGTGAAACTGGAGTTTGAATGGCTGCAAAGACAATCCTCAGAAGAGGCTTCTAAGCAGGAAGCTTAGCCTTTCAAACATAACATGTATCTGTGGTACATACCTGCTCCCAGACCTCAGGGGCAGAGGCAAGCATATCAAGAGTGAGACCAGCCCTGGCGACAGAATGAGACTGGTATCGGGGACCATGGGGATCCAGCCCCTTGATAGTCCCCTCCCAGGGTCCAGGAAGAATATACAACCAGCTGATAATTTAATCTTTGCTGATAAGAAAATGAGTCTACATACATGAAACTCTTTAGACCATACACTTTATTCTTGAGTCAGTTTTTTCTCTACACAGCTCCTATTCTGCTCTCACGCCTAGCTCCTTTCTTGCCTGATTTCTCTCTACATTTATCTGCTGTCCCCTTTAAGTTCTATGTTAATTCTCTCATCTTAGTTCTGCCCCACCTAGGTCCTCATCCATCTAGTTCCTTCCCATCTTAGCTCCTCTCCCATCTCCTTCTTTCTCATCTGACTCTTCCTCATCCTCCATCTCGTTCCTCTAGTACTCTCTTCCAGCCCTTCAATCTAATTCAATCACCAGATGGTCTGACCAGATTTATACATTTTTTTTTGGGGGGGGGGCTTTTGAGACAGTGTTTCTCTGTGTAGTTTTGGTGCCTGTTCTGGATCTTGCTCTGTAGCCCAGGCTGGCCTCAAACTCAGAGATCTGCCTGGCTCTGCCTCCCGAGTGCTGGGATTATCTTTTTTTCATGATTACACCTGGTGGTAGAAAGGACCTGGGGAAATCTTGTTGATCTTTTCTACCAAGGTCAGAGAAAAAACAAAAAATAATAATGACTGCCATGCCCTTCATGTAAATGTTTAATATATTATCAGAGAAACCATATTATCTTGGTTATAAGTGTAAACAAAAATCTGACCCAGATAAATAACTTAGGGTTAGCCACGTGGGCAGTTCTCAGGACATCAAAGCTGCTCACATACGAGCATCACACGTGCCAGTACGGGCTCCTGAAACAGCCGCCTTTCCTTGCTCAAAAAGCAGCTGGAGGGGCCACCAAACATCTTTGATCAGGAGAGGGAGAGATCCAGGAAGGTCAGGAACTCCCCTTACACACAGTGGGGACAGAAAGGACATGCTCAGCCACGTGCTGCTGAGGAACCTCAGACCTCGCAGCCATCCCAGTTCTGCCACTGACTCCACCTGGGGGAGACAGAAGCACAGCGAGACAGCCTGGGAGGAACAGAACCGTGCGTTTTCTTTTCTCACGCTACTTTACAAATGGAATCTTTCTTGTTTTTTTGTTTTTTTTTTGTTTGTTTGTTTGTTTTGTTTTTCTTAAACTTTAAATCAAAATGAAGCTAGCTCTTCATTTGGCTGAGGGACAGGATCAAAAAGATGGCTATGTGTTCTGCTTCACTTATTCCAGAACAGTACATGCTCTGCCCCATCTGATCTTCTAAGTCCCAGGCAGCACTAAACACTAGCTAAAAATCAGGACACGGGCTACAGATTAGGACAATAACTGTTTGGATGACCCTTCCAGATTTCCCACACATTCTGATCCCCACCTCTTGCTGGACACTCAGGGAGACTCATAGAAAAGGTTCTGTCTTTGTTTCCTAACTTAACCTGGTCTAGAAAGAGGCCCTCCTTCCAGGGCCTTAGCATGAGCAGCAGTGCAGGTGACAAGCTGCTTTTGCAAACACCGTCACATCTGTGCTCCCTACCCTATGAGCAATGGAGGGCACGTAATGTAGTCCTTGTTCCGTGGGTTCAAAACAGCTAAGGTAGTAACCAAGAGACGGGCACTTGAAACACAATTTAGTTATAACTCAATCCAAGGATATGGACCCTCGTATTAAAAGGCTACATTGTCTTTCTGTCTCAGCTTTGGTTTCTGTTACTGGGACAAAACACTATGATCAAAAACAAGTTGTTGAGGAAAGGGTTTATTTACCTTACACTTCCACATTGTAGTGCATCCCTGAGGGAAGTCAGGAAGGAACTCAAGCATGGCAGGAACCTGGAGGCAGGAGCTGATGCAGAAGCCGTGAAGGAGAGCTGCTTACTGGCTTGCTTCCCCCTGGCTTACTCAGCTTGCTTTTTTATACACCCCAGGACCACCAGGCAAGGGTGGCACTGCCCACCATGGGCTGGGTCCTCCCCCATCAATCACTAATTAAGAAAATGTCCTACAGGCTTTGTCCACAGCACAATCTTACTTGCGGTTCCTTCCTCTCAGATGACTTTAGCTTGGGTCCAGTTGACACAAAACTATCCAACCCCCCCCCCCCACACACACACACATGTTACCTTAACTAGTTAGTTACAGACCTTGAAGCTGACTGGCTAGTTAGCTATTGGAACCAGAGAAATCTGTTTCCAGTGTTACTACAAGTCTGGGCTTTCATGGAATGGCTCCAAAGAGCCGACAGTGACGAAACAGAATGAAACAAAAACATGAGTAGAGTGAAGAGATGGTCATCCTGAAAAGAACAGGTGGTGAGCCACTGGGGCTTAGAAAACATCCTTGTCCTCTTCTGCTGTTGTTTTTTTTTTCTTTTACTCTTTTGGGGGCCCACCACCCAGCTCCCAAACAAATCATATGCAGAGCCTTATTCCTACTTATGCCCGGCCTTAGCTTGGTTTGTTTCTTGCCAGCTTTTCTTAAATTAGTTATCCCATCTACCTTTTGCCTCTAGGCTTTTCCCATTCTCTTACTTCTGAAAATCTCACTCTTACTCCATGGCTTGCTGTGTAGCTGGGTGGCTGGCCCCTGGAGTCCTCCTGCTCCTCCGGCTCCTTCTTTCTTCACTCCTTCATCTCTTTTCTTCTTCCTCCTCCCAGATTTCTCCTTCTATATATTCTCTCTGCTCTGCCTATTTCTCTCTCCTGTCTTGCAATTGGCCATTCAGATCTTTATTAGACCAGTCAAGTGTGCAAGCACAATTCTTTTTTTCCACTCTCCAGCTTTCATGCTCTTTACTCCACAACATTCTTTAGAGTTTCCCTTCCCCATCCATACTGTTGCTAAGTGTCAGCTGTTTAGGCAAGGTCCCCTTTAGATTGGCCAATGTCCCTCTTCTGGGGAGGCTGACTTTGGACCCAGAAGCTCAGCCCCAGGCTCTGCTCAACTCTGGAGGAGACAGGACTTGGGCTATTGACAGGGATCATTTTCCAACAAGTGAATTACAAGTAATGAAAGGTGTTTCATGCCATGTGGATGATAGATGGGTTTGCACAGAGTAGAAAAGAGAAGGGAGGATGTGTCTGCCTTTCTATGTTCTCATCGCTGGTCTAAGAACATCCCTAAGACTCAGCTGCTCTTGACTTTGTTTATTGAGACTCATTTGGTTTTAGTTCATGTTATACACATTAAGGGAGTTTATTAAATCAGCTTTATACTAATACCTTAAAATGTTTTAATAGTAACAGCAGCAGCCATCACACATGAGAGCAGAGAATGTGGTATTCACTCAACCTTCAAAGCCGGGTGCCTCCGCAGTCAGAGTAGTCCCACAGTGGCTCTCTCCCACTGTAGGGAGGTGACAGCTGGCTGTCACTCAGTTCACAAGGCTGGGTACCTCAACAGTGCCAATCAGGTGCTAAAGCCCAAAAGGTTCCTGGAGAGCTGCCAGCCCCACACTGAAAGGCTATGTTTGACAGCAGAACAAGATCAGCAGCAGCAGCAACACATCTACTCATTGTCAGAAGGGAAGCCGAGGCAGCAAGCAAGGCAGCAACTGAAGCAGAAACCAGGGAGGAACTCTGCTTGCCATGGTCTCTGGCATAGTACAGCAGATGGAAATTTATATTTAGATGTCAACCCACCAGATGGATAATTCTCTGATGGAGGAACATCAAGCAAGGCTTAGGAGGCCACAGACTTTGAATACTGTTTGCTTCTGTCTTTAATTTTCTCATGTGCTACTACAATTCTCCCTCAAGCAGCTACAGGACTTATCCCACAGCCTGGATTGGTAGTGTGTTTTCTTCATGAATTTATTGGGCATACTTATTTCTGTGGAGTGACAGTAAGATGATTCCTTCTTAACTGTGTGGTTTTGTTGAATAAAATATGCTTTCATAGTTAGGTCTTTGTTCCACAGATACTGTGAGAAACTTAGAAACCTGTTTTAAATCATTAGCTCAGGCTGACATTGGATAATAATAGTATTGCCAACTGCAAAGATAGCATTTATACCATCAGCTGATTCAATGCCCCAAACTAAGTTCAGATTAGACCAAATGCCTCTGTGAATGGATTGTAAGATAAACCTTCACAGAAAATGCACAAGGACAAAGTTGCCAGGTGTCTGATCTGTTGAATCAAAGTTACGGTCATAAAGCAACTTTGGTGCCACCTTCCCTCTTGCTGAAGTCTAGCTGATAACATGAGACCTATGATTAGCTCCCTGCACAAATTCCTCAGCACAATCAACTCTGCACAAACTCCTTACCTCAGTTTTATGATACAACATTCTAGGTTCAGCTAGCTAACTGTTTATGTTGGGTCCTGAAATGTACGTGGGTGACAGGAAAAACAGTTAACCAATGTCCAGAGAGAGACAGCCTTTGTCCAGATAAACTGGGGGAAAGTTTTCCCAACTAGCCATGGCTACAGAGGATAATCTAACCTCACAGTCCTGAAAAAGAGTTACACGTTCCTCCTTGTGATCTGGGGTTGCACACAGGATAGGAGAATGCATTTTAAAATTTGGGATGCTTTTAACACCACTGCCCCAGCAGAGTGCCTTTGCTTTACACACACACACACACACACACACACACACACACACACACACACACACACACACACACACACCAGGGATCCGCCCAGCCTCGTTGCCATGGTTACTCCCTCCCAGGTGCACTGGCTGCAATCTGTGCTTTCCCCAGACAGTACAACTTTTTCTCTTTCTGTAAACATTTCACCCTGAGAGAAACTGACACTCTTACTTTTTTAATCATGAAATGTTAGTCTAATGTTAGCTATACTTAAAAAAATATATAGGTTAGTACATCATTTTCTTATTTCTTCCTTAGACTTTTCAAGAGTTTAGCCTTTCCCCCCTGTAACCTTTATAGAGTGTTTCTTTAATTAGATACAGAATGGCTGGATCCTCTTTTACAGCTGTAGCTGCCCCACTAAATAGGAAGCTGTCAGGTTTATTTCATGTGGTTATCAGAATGGCTCAGATTCTTATTCTTTACTCAAAAAAAGGAATGTCATTGTCAAATGGAACTTATTGCCTAAAGCTTTCTGTTGGGTGTATATAAACTGTGTAGGACAAAGTACTCGAAGAAGAGACCTTGAGAGATGAATTCAACTTAATGAATTACATCAAATGACCATCAGTATGTGTGTAAGTCTTATTCCCTCAGATAGATAACAATTATTCCTGACTCCTGCTACTCTGTTTGCATCCTTTTTACTACCCTGGAGCAGCCCTAGGAGCTGGTCTCTTGGGCAGCAATATCTGCTTGGTCCCTATGCTTCACTCAGCTTCCATTTTTATACAACCAGGACCACCTACCCAGGGGTGGTACCACCTGCAGTGGGCTGGACTCTCCCACATCGATCAATAATCAAGAAGACACCTCCACACACTTGTCTATTGACCATCCTAATGGAAGCATTTTCTCAATCGACGTTCCATCTTTCCAGACGATTCAAGCTTATAACAGGACAAAAACTAACCAGAACATGAGATAACAACGCTGACTGATAAAGAAAACAGTCTGTGAAGTGGTAGTTGAGAGGTGTGTGGCGGTGTTCCTGCTGAGTTCCTGGCCTGGTTCCAGAGAGCAGCACCTAGCCCTAATCCTTCCTTTGTTTAACCACACCTTTTGTTTCTCTTACCTTTTGTTTCTCTTATCACCCTATGTGAATCTTGTTTGAGAGTCAAGGATCAGAGAGTCCCCCAAGCATCAAAGGCCTATACAAAACTTGGTCCAGAAAACCCAGAAAACTGAGGTACCTGATAATTCAAGTAATTTGCCCCTGGCATTTGGTCACTGGGAGCTCCTTTTGGGTTGCTTTAAAGGTACGGAAATTAACTATCTAAACTGTAAAAAAGAGTAAATAAATATGCCCTAGGTGAAGGGAAAAGGGCTTCAGTCCTTCGAGGCTGGACCCCCCTGCAGCCATGAAAGGCTTGATTCATTCTTAAGATGCCTCTGTGTCTTTATTCCACGGACCCGTGTGAACCCACACACGCGTGTAGCGACTCACACAGCTACAGGGCTGACAAAGCAGGCGCCCCTGAATAACATCCCTGGAAGCCTTGCCTATGCACTTGACTAGCCTCAACTCTTACCACCCCATCTCTGATGACACCAGACATTTTCCTCATCCCCACTGTACTTTAAGATGATACACCAAGCACAGGGAAGTCCAGCACTCCCTCCTGCTACCACGTTTTGTGGACAGCACTGTTTCTAGTTTATCTTTAACCTTCATAGCCAGTAAGCCAGGGACCTGTAAGCATCAGTAAGCACAGGTGTTTATCTTTTATTTTGCTCATTGATCTAACACATATTGGGTACAGTTTGCTCAGCCCTAGCAAATGCTGGAGAGCAAGCTTCCCTGAGCTCCGAAGCCCTCCTGAGCCTAACTGAGGCCTAGAGCCTCAACAGGCACTGCAGTTAGTCCCTTACATTCTAGACGCAGTGCTGGGAAAGGACCTTTGTGGAATGGGCATCTGTGATGGATGCTGCACTCATATGCAGTCTCCACAGCAGACCTGGTCTGTCACAATCTCTCCAAAGCTTCCCTCACCTGCATACAGCTGTGATCCTTTAAGATGGCTGCCTCACCTAAGCTGACCTCCTCTTCCAGGGCAGCCTGCATCCAATGACAACAAGAAAGGCCGTCTTAGCTCTGTGCTCCTGTGGAGACAGGCAGTTGGGGCACACTAAAGCTAGTGCTTCCTGTCTGGTGGGGCTCCCTCCTTCCGCCTCTGTAGATGTAACCAACCGTCTTATTAAATAAGAAACACAGAACCAATGTAAAGGAGAAAGCCAAGCGCTCAGAGCTAAAATCTTAGCCTTCCTCCTGCGGTGCTCCTAGCTTCCTGAAAGAGACCTACTTCCTGTGTGTCTGTCTTTAGTCTTTCTGTTCTGCCTTCTCATTGGTTGTAAACCCAAACACGTGACTGCCTCATCACTGTCTGTATGTACAGCCCTCCAGGTCTTAAAGGCATGTGTCTCCAATGCTGGATGTATCTGAACACACAGAGATCCAACTAGCTCTGTCTACCAAGTGCTGGGATTAAAGGCGTATGCCATCACCGCCACACTCTTTTTATGGCTCTAATAGCTCTGACCCCTGGGCAACTTTATTTATTAACATACAATCAAAATCACATTTCAGTACAAGTAAAATACCACCATATTTCCCCTTTTCTATTTTAATAAAAAGAAAAAAAGTAAAAGGTTATAACTAACATAAGAAAAACTATATATAAAAGTACAATAACTATATACAATATATACAAGTAATAAATACCTAAACAATGTCTAGTCCATTTGTATTTGACAAATCAGAGAAAATAATTCCATTATCTATCCTATTTTGGTAAGTCCAAAATGTATCTAATTCACTTTCTATCCTGATTAATCTTCAACTATAACTAACTAGCCTTCAACTATAGCTAACTAATCTTCAACTTCCTCAGAGACACAAGAAGGAAATAATATTAGTTAACAAAAATAAAAACAGGAAGTGCATGCAAGCAACTTCCAAAAAATTTGTGAGTTGACAGAAACAGCCAGCTGCCTGAGGTTTCTCCGCAGTGTTGGGGCATCATCTTCAGCCTATAGGCTTAGCATATCTGACAGACTCATTTGTGAAGTAGGATGTACACAAGGTCAACAGTTCAACCTCACATTGGGTGAGAGCAGTCCATGTACCAGAAACACCTGAATTCCACTAGTGTCCTGTCATAATTCAGGATGTTAAATTCTGGAAATTGTTGACAGTTTTTTAATTCAGCTGTCCATTCTTCTTGGCTGTGTATATATGGCTTCATCTCAGCATCCCGTTCTTCTCCACATCCCTCTATTAAATGCCAGTCTACTATAGAGAGGTGTGAGCTTTCAGCTGCTGTTCCATTGCCCAACAGAAGCCATTGGCCCTCTGCCTGTTAAGCTGCCTTTGAAGAAAAGGGCACTATACCTTTTTCAGATTGCGAAGGGCACTTCAGGGATGGGGCCAAATTGTCCTGGCCTCAGAAGATGTCTTTTGATAAAGCCATAACCACACTTGTTTTGGCAACAATCAGTAGTCCTTTGTTTTGTGTTGTCTGTCCATTTTGTCCTGTTGATTCGAGGATACTTTGTTGTCCAGTGGCTAACTTTTGACACAATGAAAGTTAACTCCAATTGCAGTTTCTTCAGTGCCCATATTTTCTCTGAAGTAGATTAGTATTGCCAGGAGCCGACATGTGTCAAAAAAGAAAAATTTCTAAGTTATTAAAACATTTTAAATGCCATATTCTGTACATCTCTGAAGGATTTGAAGATGACCCGTCTAAAACATCTCTGCTCAATTTTTAAAACATATCTAATATGACTACAAGTTCTATTGTAATGTCTAACTACTAACTTTCATTTCTTTATATCCTAATAGTTGGTAATAATAACATTCAAGGATCAGAAAATTGCATTACATTGTTAAATGAATGGTATAAATACAATTAGAAATATACATATAGCATTGTCTAACAATATCAATTTCAAATTTGTATACAATATAAAACAATCCAATCCAATGTATTTAAAACTAGTAATTGTCTTTTTCTTTTTCTTTCTCTCTTTCTTTCTTTCTTTCTTTCTTTCTTTCTTTCTTTCTTTCTTTCTTTCATTCTTTCTTTCTTTCTCCCTTCCTTCCTTCTTTCCTTCCTTCCTTCCTTCCTTCCTTCCTTCCTTCCTTTCTTTCTTTTTTTTAAACAAGAACCTTAAATCTAATCTCCTTTGCTTATCCTTTTTCCTAACCCTTGACAATAACTTGTAACCAACCCCCCTAAACAATGAAAATTATCCCACACCCAAAACCCATTAAAAAGACCAAAAAACCACCCACCCCATACCACCTCTTTGGGAATGTGGGCGTTGTATTCTTAAAATTGCTTCCTGCTGGGTATGGGCAAAGTTATCTTTATCCTGAAAGAAAAATTTTAGGTTAATTGTCAAATTCTAGGAAAGGTAACTATATCCTTCATTATCCAGTCTGTGTATAATGCCAAAGTTCAGGGTTTATCTCAAGTCCTTATTCAAGTAGTCTTTGAGACTGGATCATCTCAGCTAGTCATCTCAAAATTGCTCTGAGCACCTTGTAGTTCAAAGTTGATCTGTAGATGATGTTTGTCAGCTTAGTGATATTACTATTGTCCACGTGGAATTGTTGTTGTTGTGGTGGGACCCCATCTTCTTCCTGGAGACTTCAGTTGATGTTAGGCCTGGCCGTGATTTCCTGCAGAAAACTGATAAGAGACTTGAACACAAAGACATATATATGCAGCTAATTGAAGCCTTTTTTCTAGAATTAGTTAGTACTGTATATGACCATTCATATATTAACAAAGTTTAAAATGTATATATATATATAAATCTTGTAAATTTTGATATAGAATTCATACTTTAAGAAAAGTTTAAAGAATCAGGGTTTTTTTGTTGTTTTTTGTTTTTTTTAAAAAAGAGAAAGCCGAGAGCTCAGAGCTCAGAGCTAAAATCTCACCCTTCCTCCTGCGGTGCTCCTAGCTTCCTGAAAGAGACCTACTTCCTGTGTGTCTGTCTTTAAATAGTCTTTCTGTTCTGCCTTCTCATTGGTTGTAAACCCAAACACATGACTGCCTCATCACTGCCTGTAACTACAGCCCTCTAGGTCTTAAAGGTGTATGTCTCCAATGCTGGCTGTATCCCTGAACACACAGAGATCTATCTAGCTCTGTCTACCAAGCGCTGGGATTAAAGGCGTGTGCTGCCACCGCCATACTCTTGCTATGGCTCTAATAGCTCTGACCCCTGGGCAACTTTATTTATTAACATACAATCAAAATCACATTTCAGTACAAATAAAATACCACCATACGCCTCCCTCCTCCCTCACAAGTGCTCACCTCCTTGATGAGAGAAAGACTGGGCGCAGACCTAATTCTCTCTGTAGGATTCGATTTCAGATTACTTCCCGCCAAATGGATTGTGTCCTTACTGCATACTACTAGATCCTCGACCATTTCTTCATTTCCACTATTTTGCTTTTCTTTTGAGACCTCCTAGAGGTCCCACTCTTTCTCAGCAGCACCGCCACGAGGACCAACCAGGTAATACACGGACCCCAGAAGACAGATAACATGCAAAGCACAGCCCCAGGCTCACTCTGTCCCTGCAGGCCGAAAGCCAGGCCTGTGCTTCACGGGAAGGAAACAAGTTAAAGCCAGTGTCCCTGGTGAAAGGCTTTTCCCAGATTACCCTGCCTCTGAGTGGTTCCCATGGACTTGAACCTTTCATTTTAGGCCCCTCATGAAAATACCCAAGCTCTACAAATTATTTCTATTTCTATTTCTCAAAAAGACTCTGTGCCCCACAAATGCTGCTCAGGAAAAAATGGTCAGGGTAGAGCCTTTTCCTGCCCTGTGATCCTTCTGTCAAGTGTACTAATTCAGCCATAAGTACTTAGGCCTTTCAGTGTTAATTGAAACAATTTCAAACATCTGCTTGGCCTCCAGGGGCATTGCATACACATGGTACACAGACATACATGCAGACAAAACACCCATACGCATAAAATAGAAATAAAATTTTAAATTGTTTTAAACTGAAGGGATATATTTCTTCAAAATAAGAGCTGTTAGTCACTAAGGGACTTTCAAATAGCTTACACAAGAATGAAACAATAAAGCTGGGGTTATTGAACACTGTTTAGTTGATAACTTTTTTTTTAATTTATTTTACAACACCATTCAGTTCAACATAATGGCCACAGATTCCCCTGTTCTCCCCCTCTTGCCCCCCTCCCCCCAGCCCACCCCCTATTCCCACCTCCTCCAGATCAAGGTCTCCCCCGAGGACCGGGGTCGACCTGGTGAACTCAGTCCAGGCAGGTCCAGTCCCCCCCTCCCAGACCGAGCCAAGCGTCCCTGCATAAGTCCCAGGATTCAAACAGCCAACTCATGCAGCGAGCCCAGGACCCGGCACCAACGCACAGCTGCCTCCCAAACAGATCAAGCCAAATGACTGTCTCACCCGTTCAGGGGGCCTGATCCAGTTGGGGGCCCCTCAGCCTTTGGTTCATAGATCCTGTGCTTCCATTCATTTGGTTATTTGTCCCTGTGCTTTATCCAACCTTGGCTTCAGCAATTCTCGCTCATATAAAGTTGATAACTTCTTAATGTCTAGAAATTTAAGTTTCTATATATTGGGCCTCAGAAAATTGTCTAATCGAAATCAAAAGTAACAATGGTAGATAACAGTAACAAATGAATGTTTTTTTTTTCTTTTTTGTAAGAGGATGAAAATGACAATAAAATTTTACACCTAAGTTGGTTACACAAAGTAATTCTTCAAAAAAAAATTATTACAGAAAAGCCAGTCTTTAAGGATCATGGAAAATGTCTTTGGGAAGTCAAAGGCAAAGCTCTATTTAACAAAGACCTGTAATAAATTCTCTATTTATTCAGAAGATCCGTTGCTGTTTGGTAGACACCATTAATGTTTCAGAATCTAGATAGCTTCATATTGAGACCTCAACTTTCTGAAAAAATTCTTCTTCTTCTTCTCCTCCTCCTCCTCCTCCTCCTCCTCCTCCTCCTCCTCCTTCTTTTTTGGTTTTCCAAGACAGGGTTTCTCAATGTAGCTTTGGAACCTCTCCTGGAACTCGCTCTGTAGCCCAGACTGGTCTTGAACTCACAGAGATCTGCCTGCCTCTGCCTCCCAAGTGTTGGGATTAAAGGCATGTGCCACCACTTGCTCTGGAAAAATTCTTTATTTCCCAGAATATCAAATGGCCACTTATTTTCCTATACTTGGAGGAGGAGGAGGAGGAGGCTGTTGCTGCCATTGTGTTGGTAATAGATTGTAACGATATTTCTAGAGCGTCTTTCCGCCATTTATGTGAGGTTACCCACCTTCCTCCTGAAGACTGCTTCCGTGGCCCTGATGTCTGGCTTCTCTTCATTCAGAACTGAGGCTATTGAAGCACCCAAAGAAGCCATCATCCTCAGATCTCGCTGTTGTCCTCCCAGGTGAGCTCTTCCTGGGATCCCTTGGGTACCTGTCTAAGAAAACTGTATAGAAGACACTTATAATTCATTGTCTGTGTCTAGAACACTTTTACTTTTAACCCAGCTGGCATATGTTCAAATGATTTCTCTCTAAGTCTAGACCTCACTAGGAGTGATGTTCATGCCTACAATACAGCTCACATGAGGTCAAAGCATCCCTCTTTCTGTTTAGTGATGTTCCCTCATCCTCGCAATGTAGAAATCTTACCAACTTTGGATCTAGATGGACCCTTTCAAACTGAAGTTAGCCACTTCTCTACTGTTTAATGTTCTCTTTCCACATTCTTCCGGTCTCATGGAAAACGGTCCAGGTCTTTTCTCAGCCTTTTCCTCATCTTCTTTTGTTTTCACATCATATCTCAGCCTTTGGGGAGATTTCCGCTGTCAACATTATCTTCTGAATGACTAATTCAGTCCTCAGATATAACCATTTATATTTTGTTGACTTCCTTGGAATTTTAAAATTAATTTAAGTAATCACACTGTCATGATTGCACATCTAGGAATTCTAATTTGGGGTTATTCCTTTTGATGGGATTTGATCTTAATTTATGGAAATGCTGTCCTCCGGAGTGCTGCCAAGGACTCTAAGTTCCTCTCAAGTGCTCTTCTTTCTACCATTAGCTCACTTTCCTGAGAAGTGAGCAGCTTTACTGTACAAGGCTCAACTCAATTTGAACTGATGATTTTGGCTAACCACCCAGTTAGCTTTGAGCTTTCCGGTTGGCAAACAAACCAATTAGCCTTGCATTTCCAGTGAGGGGAGGTTTGAACAGTGTTTGGAGGAGCTGTTGACTGTTGGGTGGATAGCATGGAAACAGAAATATGGGCATTGTATTTAAGGGAAAGAAGTTAAGATGGCTGGCAGGTATGAGGGTCCTTTTTTGTCTTTCTTTCTAGAGAGAAGTAAAATTGAAATGTTTCTCTAAGTCCATGAAGATGGCTGAAAAAAGACTTAAAATAGGAGAGATACATGAGTAGGATAGGAAACAGAATCCCTTCTAACGATCCAACAACTACACCATCTGCTGACAACAACCACTACACCAGCTGCTGACAACAACAACCACTACACCATCTGCTGACAACAACAACCACTGCATCATCTGCTGACAACAACAACCACTGCACCATCTGCTGACAAAACAACCACTGCACCATCTGCTGACAACAACCACTACACCATCTGCTGACAACAACAACCACTGCACCACCTGCTGACACAACAACTACACCATCTGCTGACAACAACAACCACTGCACCACCTGCTGACACAACAACCACTGCACCATCTGCTGACAACAACAACCACTGCACCATCTGCTGACAACAACAACCACTGCACCATCTGCTGAAAACAACCACTGCACCATCTGCTGACAACAACAACCACTGCACCATCTGCTGACAACAACCACTACACCATCTGCTGACAACAACAACCACTGCACCACCTGCTGACACAACAACTACACCATCTGCTGACAACAACAACCACTGCACCATCAGCTGACAACAACAACCACTGCACCATCAGCTGACAACAACAACCACTGCACCATCTGCTGACAACAACCACTGCACCATCTGCTGACAACAACCACTGCACCATCTGCTGACAACAACCACTGCACCATCTGCTGACAACAACCACTGCATCATCTGCTGACAACAACAACCACTGCACCGTCTACTGACAACAACAACCACTGCACCGTCTACTGACAACAACAACCACTGCACCATCTGCTGACAACAACCACTGCACCATCTGCTGACAACAACAACCACTGCACCATCTGCTGACAACAGCAACCACTGCACCATCTGCTGACAACAACAACCACTGCACCATCTGCTGACAACAACAACCACTGCACCATCTGCTGACAACAACCACTACACCATCTGCTGACAACAACCACTGCACCATCTGCTGACAACAACCACTGCACCATCTGCTGACAACAACCACTGCACCATCTGCTGACAACAACCACTGCACCATCTGCTGACAACAACAACCACTGCATCATCTGCTGACAACAACAACCACTGCACCGTCTGCTGACAACAACAACCACTGCATCATCTGCTGACAACAACCACTGCACCATCTGCTGACAACAACAACCACTGCACCATCTGCTGACAACAACCACTGCACCATCTGCTGACAACAACAACCACTGCACCATCTGCTGACAACAACAACCACTGCACCATCTGCTGACAACAACCACTGCACCGTCTGCTGACAACAACCACTGCACCGTCTGCTGACAACAACAACCACTGCACCATCTGCTGACAACAACAACCACTGCACCATCTGCTGACAACAACAACCACTGCACCATCTGCTGACAACAACAACCACTGCACCATCTGCTGACAACAACAACCACTACACTAACTGCTGACAACAACCACTGCACCATCTGCTGACAACAACTACCCATGGGATCCCACAGAACTGAAAGGCAGGCCAGAGCCACAAAAACACTGGAATAAAAACTATGCTTTATATTTGCGGCCCCGGGTCAGTGCAGTCCTGGCCGGTTGTCAGGATTCCTCCAGACCCCTAACTGCCCTCCACACCCCAGCCCGAGGCCTCCCCTCTCAGCTCCACCTCTCACGTCAGTTTACCATGCAACACCTCTGCTTCTTCATCAGTGCTGCTTAGGACTTCCCTTTAATTTGCCTTTATAACATCAGAACTTTTTTAAAAAGCTCCTTGTGACAATGCTCAAACACACTCGGAAAGCGCGCCATATAGAAGGACAGAATTTTCACATGCATTGCCATGTTGTTAAGTCCTGTTATCACTATTATCATGATTGTGTGTTTAGGTGTACATGCACATAAGCTCTTTGAGGAATCTATGTGTGGAAGTCAGAGGACAACTTTCAGGAGTCGGTTTTCTCCTTTTATAGTTTTTAGGCATCTCTTTTTTGGGGAGAGGCTTATTGCCGCAGCAAGAGTCAGAAAGTCAGAGGCTGACTTGCAGCCATGCGTTCCTGCAAGTAAGCATCCTTCCACCATGTGGGACCGGGAACTGAACTCAGGTCTTCAGGTTGGTGGTACACTAAGAGCCACATTCACAGCATCTGTAATGAGTATCCTGTGTGAATGTGTATACTATGGGCCAGATGCTGGACTAAAGGATTTACAAAGGACATCTGAATAAATCCTCACAACAGTACCACAGAGTTGCTCATTCATTCATAAAATTCTCAAAAATGAGAGATTTTTAAACGTTCTGGTGACTGTATGAGTTGGAACTTGAACCAATCTGTTTGTCTGCAGAATTCACACTCTTATCTAATTCCAGGATATATTTTTTAATCTGCTCCAAATCCCTTTGTTAGACTGATGATAGTTATAACGGTTTTGCCACTAAGAACATAAAATGCCCAGCCTTGCTTTGGTTTCAAACTAAACTTACTCTGATAAAGAGATAAGGAAGTAAGAACAAATATTTCCCACAGAAACGGGAAAAACAGGTCACGACAGGGAAGAAAGGGACAGATGGAGAGTCTGGCAGCTTTCTCTACAAGGCAATTTCAGCTCCTCCCTGGGGTGTGGGGAACAGGGATTTTCACTGGACTGTGCACAAGGCACAGGTCCTGCAGTGTCCCCTCAGAGGCAGTGGTGTGGATGTCCCCCACTTTGCCTGTCAAGGCAAGAGACTGTGAACCTGATTCCTAAGCACCATTTGCTTGTTTTCTTTCCTTGGGATTTGGAGAGGTTATCACTACATTTTCACATGGGCTGTGACTGACTGCACCCTTAGCCTTAACTCATGATGGAAAGGAGTGAGGCCTCATGCCCAAAGCCATCATGTTCTGATGTGGGGGTTGTCTCTCCAAAGGCACTCCCGCCAAGTTTTATGTAGGATGTGGGTGGAAAGTCTACAACAGGTCACAGGCCTGGGGTGTAGCCCCAGACCCAGCATCCCCAAGAGAATGTATTAGATTGTGTTCTCAATTACACTTTATAACACAGTTACGAAAAATGACCAGCTTAGACAAGGCACAAAGATCAGTGTGGGCCGTGTGTCCCAAGAGTGGGTGACCCAGCCTGGGTACCTGAAACCAGCCACAGTGACAACAGTACTTCTTACAAAATAAGCAAGTAGCAACTGTCAACCTGATCAGCTGTGCAATGGACCAAGGCAGCTACAATCTGAAGGCTGTGTTTCTTTCTTGGTATCAACAGTTATAAATTATTATGTAACCCAGCCTTGCTCTCTTTTCATATCCAGGGAAGTAAACAAACTTTGGACTTGTCTAAATGCCCTCAGGGAGCCACAGTCTTTGTATTTATTGTACAAGCTCCAATAATGTATTTCAGACTCCCCCTCTGTTGAGCAAAGGCCCTGTTCAATTCTCGTTTTCCCGTGGAAAACATTAGCTGATTGCCAGTTAATTCAAGAAACCTTGACAGTGCCCTCTTAACTTAAAACTATGTCCCTGGAGATTCCACACCTCAGACTGAAACAGAACTAGGGAAGAGCATGCTGAAACTTTAGGTGGATTGGGTTAGGATCCTGGCTCTGCTACTGAGTAGCTCAGTGGGTGGGCAGGATGCATCACTCTGTAAAACTGGCCCATAGGGTCTCTCCCTCTGTGCGTCAGCTATACCACCTGTAAAATGGGCCAGTGCAGATTCTCCTTCACAGGATTGTTGGAAGAAGAAGTGAAACATTGCATTAATATATGCAGTATCACGTCTGCATTCAGGAAGCCATAAATAAACAGTATTATTATTATGTACCATGTAAAAAGCCTTTCCTAAACAGTTAAAAGAGTGTAAACTGTCTCAATTCTAACATCTAACTGACTTGGATTCAAAGATACTTCTCCACTGGCTGCTGTTATCTTGGATACTTCACTTTTTTTCCTTTTCATTTCAATTCTTTTTCATTAGGAAGTAATTGGTTTGTATGTTTGTTTCAGTGTTATAGTCACTGTATTTTTTGGAGCAGATCCTGGTCTAAGTATATATATGCACTATATAAAGATACTGCATCCAACTCTGCCAGCTGCTAGCCAAGATACTTCAGGGAAATAACAGGAGCTTGAGTTTCTGAACTGAAATGGAATAAAAATATCTTCCCTCCGAGTGTAATAAGATTGCCGAGGGTAACAGACTAATGGTCCTTGTAAAGTATAAAATACACAAAAATATAAGACCATCATTTCCTCAAGATAAATAAGAACTCAATAGAGCAAATAAAAATCGGTATCTTCAAAAGTGTGAAAACATTTAAAATAATTAAGACTCTACCTTATAGTCAGATGTGGTGGACATGCTTAAGAAATCCTAGCTCTAGGGGCTGGGGCACAAAGATCTTGAATTGAAGGCCAGCCTGGGATACATCGCAAGGTCTTGTTTTTAAAACAAAACAAAAAGGCAACATCAACAAAATCTAGACAGTATGAGTGAATGCATGCATCTACAATAACTCAATTAGTTTATGGGCTTTTGGGAAGGATGCTAAGGGGCATAGACTTACTTTTTAGCTAAACTTTACTTCCAAGTTCCAGGCCAAGAGTTGTTGCCGGGGGCAGGGGGAGGGGGATGAGGTGCAGACAAGCACACTTTGACATTTGGTGGATATTTGGCTTCTTGCTAACTTAATTCTCTTCCTAATAAACTCTCTAATACAAACAAATAGATCAGGTCTGAGGCAAACTTTCTCACTTACCTCCTCCCTGTTTTGTTCTCTGAAAATAAATTATGAACATATTAACAAAACACAGCATGTTGGTGTTCAGATTTCCATTAAATATAAATTGTTACTAAACCCAAAAATTCATAATTATTTGAGTTCTCAAAATTGTTGATGGTGTATTTTTCTTGTTTTCTTTTCTCTTACTCTTTAAAGATTATACATACATCTTTTCTATTTAAATTTATGAGTTGATTTATGGCTATAAAAAGTCTGAATGTTCTAGGTATAAAAAAATCCATCATTCTTGCCTAACCACAATGCTCTGGACTCAACTACTGTGGCCCAAATGCTCATTGTGTCACTAGCCATTCTCTGTATTGGTCAGGGTTCTCTAGAGGAACAGTGATGGTTGAATGAACATGTATCACAAAGGGTATTTATTAGACTGCCTTGCATTCTAAGAGCTGAGTAGTTCAACAATGGCCATCTGCACATTGGAGAGACTGAGAATTCAGTAGCTGCTCAGTCCCTGAAACTGGATGCTTTGGTGGTCTCAGTCCTGAGGAGCCACTAGCCTTCAGTCTGTGCTGAAAGGCCGAAGAAGCTGAAGTGTGGTGTCAGCAAGCCCGGCAGAGGCAGAGACGGGTGCGCTGAGCACTGGGAAGCAAGGGCAGACAGGCATTGGACCACTTTACACCCTGGCTGTCCACACTGGGAGAGGGTCCTTCCACCTGGACTCAGCAAACTGACCATGCAAATTAACCATTGCATGTGCTCTTGGGAAGTTCCATAGCCTGCCTGGGCCTCAACTTTCTCATTTATAAAGTAAGAATAGTAGTGGGTCCCCATCATAGGGTTGGTTTCTGGAATTATTTGAAGATAAAATATTGGGAGGTGGTGCCTAACACCGTAGTGGACACTGAGTAAAGCCTGTTGTTAGCTATTGTGCTGGCTGCTTTATGTCAACTTGACACACACTAGAGTCGTTGTGGAAGAGGCAGCCTCAACTGAGAAAATGCCCAACTGAATGGGCCTGGAGGCGAGGCTGTGGTACATTTTTGATTAATAATTTGTGTGGGAGGGCCTAGGTCCTGGGAATACCCCTGGTGGTTCTGGGTGCTTGCTATAAGAGTAGTGTTTCCTTGAAGAGTGTAGTAGCCAAGATCCAGGACAGTCCTGACTGAGGCCTAGAGAGGGGGCTCAGCTGCTAAAGCACCAGCCATGTATGCACAAGAACCTCATACATACATACACACATGCATACATACATACACACACACACATGCATGCATACGTATATACACACTTTGGTGGTCTGAAAGAAAATGGCCCTCAGAAAGTGGCACTATTAGGAGGTGTGGCTTTGGTAGAGTGGGTGTGCCCTTGTTAGAGGAAGTGTGTCACCGTGGGGGCAGGCTTTGGGGTCTTTTACTTAAGCCTTGCTCAGTGTCAGAGTTGACTTCCTGTTGCCTGAACAAGATGTAGGACTCTCAGCTCCAGCACCACATCTGCCTACCTGCCGCCATGCTGTTCTTCATGATCATAATGGACTGAACCTCTGAAACTGTATGCCATTCCAATTAAATGTTTTCTTTATAAGAGTTGCCATGGTGTCTCTTCACAGAAATAGAAACCCTAACTAAAACACATACATACATACATATACATTGTAGCTAAAAGACCTGAGAAGTTCAATAAAGTCTAGCACAAGATACATGGAAAAATTATAACAAGATATGGCACAGCCAAATTTCTAAAAATAAATGTTTAAGATAAATAGATCAGCCACAGAAGAAATAAAGATGCTTTATATTCAGAGGAGCAATAGTAAATATTTTTACCATTTTGTTGTTATTGGAGAGAATGCAAGTAAGAAAATATGAAGCAATATTTGAGGTACTGAAAGAAAACATATTGTCTACAACATGGGAAGTGAAGCTGGACATAGGGTCTACACCTGCAATCCCAGCACTCAGGAGGCAGAGGCAGGAGGATGGTCAAGTGTAGCCTGAGCTACACACAGTAAGACATTGCTTCAAAACATCTTGGCCTGCAGATGTGGCTCTGTGGATACCTACTGTGCCAAGGCATGTGTGTGGAGGACAGAAGACAAATTTCCAAAGCTGTTTCTCTCCTTCCACTGTGTGCTGTGGATGTCTTTCTGTATGCCGTGAATGTGTTGCTCTGATTTGGTTGATAAATAAAATGCTAATTGGTGAGTAGCCAGGCAGGAAGTATAGGTGGAGTGAGCAGACAAGGAGAATTCTGGGAAAAGGAAGGCTGGGTCAGGAGTTGCCAGCCAGACACAGAGGAAGCAAGATGACAAGGCAGAACTGAGAAAAGGTACCAAGCCATGTGGCTAAATATAGGTAAGAATTATGGGTTAATTTAAGTGTCAGAGCTAGTCAGCAATAAGCCTGAGCTATGGCCGAGCATTTATAATTAATATAAGCCTCTGTGTGCTTACTCGGGGACACAAGTGGGAGAGATTTGTCCCGACCTCCAGCTGGCTGGGACACAGGAAAACTTCCAGTACAACTGTGGGTTCCAGAGATCAAATCCAGGCTCCCAGACTTGTGCGGCAAGCACTTTTCCTGATGAGCAACTCACTGCCCCTGAATTTACAGACTTTAAGCTATTGTTTACTTTATAGCAATTATACTCTATCAAAGATATGAAAATTAATATTCAGAGAAAAGAAATAAATGGCTACTCGATCAAGCCATAAAAAGTAACGAATGGTATAAGAGGTACAAACCAAGTGAAATCAACAATAAATACACTTTAGAAATGAATATCATTGGGAACAGCAGTGCACGCCTTCAATCCTAGCACTTAGGAGATAGAGGCAGGCAAAGCTCTGTGAGTTCAAGGGCAGCCTGGTCTATATAGTGAGTTCCAGGCCAGCCAGAGCTATGTATAAAGACCCTATTTCAAAACACAAACAAAAATAAAAAGAGAAATGAAGGTATCAAAATCATATCATGAAGCCCACTATTTTATTCTATCAATGTATAGATACAAAAATAAATTTAAAAAAAAGAAGTAAAAACTACCAGCTACCATTAAATATGAGTAAGTGTGGTAAATCCATTAAGAGACAGAATTGAGACTTGTACTATCTACAAACAACAACAACAAGGACCCAGACATAAAGCCAGTGATAAAGTTGAGAAATCAGGGGCCACCAGGCAACAGCAAATACACACTAAGTTCAGCAAAGACAACAACATCTCCCTGGTTCCTGAAATTTTAATGTTTAATAAAATAATCATTTGTCTTGGATAAACTGGGATTAAAACTTGGGATACATGGGCTAAAAAGGTGGCCTGGTGAGTAATTCACTTGTCACACAGGCACAGAAACCTGATTTCAGGTCTCCAGCACTCCTTTAAGTGCCAGATACACATGGTGACTCATGTAATGCCACCACCTAAGACCAGATCTCTGGAACAAGCTAGCAAGCTTGACTGGCTGAATTGATGAGCTCTGGGTTTAAGTGAGAAACTATGCCTCAAAAGATAATGTGGAGAGCAACTGAAGACACCTGATGTCAATCTCTGGCCTCCCCATGCACTCTCACACTGCGGACA
This sequence comes from Peromyscus leucopus, assembly GCF_004664715.2. Classification (NCBI taxonomy): domain Eukaryota; kingdom Metazoa; phylum Chordata; class Mammalia; order Rodentia; family Cricetidae; genus Peromyscus; species Peromyscus leucopus. Next base: position 1,984,612 of record NC_051075.1, read on the forward strand.
TACACACATTCACCCACACACCTTCGAAAATACATACACACACCTACACTATACACACAACCATGCAAAAAATAACTGAGAGACTTAGTAATGTGGCTACACAAATGTGATCCAAAAAGGGGGTCTTGAGTTGATTTTTAAATTATCAATTACCTGGAAATTCTTCAAGTACTATGACTTGCTTAGAGGGCATAATTAAACAACATTGTGCTGATTTTAACCTTTAATTCCCAAGGCTAATTACTGCCTTTAAGAAGCTACCTATATTGAGAGTCTTTGGGGACAAATTACAGCTTGTGATGGAGCCATCTGCTACATTAGCAAATTACACTTTGGGAAGCCCTGATGGTACTAGTTTAAGTCATTATCTTGGTGATTGGTGCCCATGAAGTACATCAAACCTTGGGCAAGAGTCATGTTTCCTGCTCTTACTTTTGTACAGTGGTGGGATTGTGGACACGGAAGTGAGAGACTCGTGTGTGTGTGTGTGTGTGTGTGTGTGTGTGTGTGTGTGTGTGTGTGTGTGTTGAGGCAGAATAATGTCAGGGAAAATGATGTGGACCTGAAAAGGGAAAGGAGCCTTCCACTCAGTGCCTGTCACCAGCTGAGAATCAAGAATTACAACACAACACAGACGTGTGTAAGGTCTTGCACTCTTCTCACCTGTAACCCTGCTGTTTTCTAGGCTCTCACCAGAAAACACACTTACAGTAAAGATGGGCCCTAAACCCTTTGTGCAACCTAGGTGGCTCCTGGTGGTGGCTTGTCAGACTGCAATCCCATCCAAAGCACCTTCTCAATGTAGTGCAGAGGTAGAGGGAGTGTCCCTTAGAAACCTGCTGAGCAGAGAATCCAGAAGTTTCCAGAACCCTGTTACAGTCACCATGAGGACTCTTGAAATGCAACTTCTTTTTGAGGAGCCCACACCTGTGTTCTCTGGTAGGCTTTATTCTTTCCTGGGTACCTTCTTTTCTGCTTTCAATAAATTCCAGCTCCACCTCCTATTGGCTCGTTCTAAAACTCCTTCCTGGGTGGAAGCCCCAGATGCAGGTTTTCCCTGAGTGGTGGTCTCTAAAAAGAACTCCGGCTGCCACAGGTGATGCGTGGAGCTCTGCTTCTGTCATTTGTCTTCATGCTTGCCTCAGAGTTGCCACCAGGGTGGGCACAAGGGCACCAAGGGGGTGGGTCCAATCTTTGATGTCTTGAGGGTTCTCTGTAGAAAAAAAACAACAGTTAGTCCTTGGTGTTTAGTCCCAGCAATGGGATAGTGTGAGACAGGGCTTCTCAAACCTTCGTCCTGTGGGCCGCCCCGGTACCCACCAACAAATCCTTGCATCGTGCTGTGAGGGGTGGGGGGAGTCAGTCTTTGTAATTCACTTGATTCTACTTTCTTTGGCTCTTGGATGTTGACCTTTCCATCTTTGGGCCAAGTGAGTCCAGTAGTGGCTGCCTGGCTCCCAAGCACTTCATTCCCCAGACTGGTAAGTACAGCTTGGTGGTAGCTGCAGCCCTCCCCATGAACTTCTCCCACTTATGAAGGCCACACCCTCTTCCAGATGGAACAGCAGTATGTTATGTACCCACACCTGCCCATAAAGAAGATGCAAAGACTTAGGCCCATGGCCTCCATTCCAGACCTTCTGAAGGGCCAACCTGTTTCCCCATGAAGTATTTCTCCAGCACACACTCACTGCACCTGCCTGCCAATCCCCATCTGGTTGCACATACCAACCCCAGTTAGAGGGAAACCTCCACTATGGACCTCCAGTGCACCTGGGCCTGGAGAAAAGGGAGCAAGACTTTGCTGTCCTCCTGGCCTACAGCACAGCAGGGGAGTGACCACAGTCACCTGGGTCAGAGTGAGCCTTTGGGGCCTTAGCCAAGGTAAGCAGTCAGGTGCTTGCTCTGTGCAGGTAAGGTAAGGAGGCAGAGGGGCCAGAGGGGCCAGAGACAGAGGGGCCACAGGCTGCCACCCTTGGTGTGCTGCTGGCTCTCCCCAGTGGCCATAAAATGCCCCACCCTGGACCTACAAATACCTCAGACCCATCAGCTTTCAGAAACACAGGGTAAAGAACAGTGGTTTAGTGTACATTCTTTTTCATTCATTCAACAAACATTTGAAAGAACTGAAGCACAATCTTTGTCCACACTTCCACAGTCTAGTGCAGGATGTAGGCAAGAACCAGGCATCTGAAATACTGTGATGTAGTAGGACAGGCCCATAGGGTCAAGGAAATTGACTCAAACCAGTTGCCAAGGCATGCACATAACATACTTCCTCATGAGCCAACCTGGAGTCTGCCTAAGGACCTAGCAACAGGAGCTGTCAGAGTTCTTGATCACTGTCAGAGTTCCTGATCACACTCGCACAATGCCACCAGATTGGGACACAGCCTGGGTGCTGGGAGGAGGGTATATAAGGCCTTCCCCATTATTGAGTAAACGAGTCTGCTGTTTGCCTTTAACTGACTCCCAGTGTCTGTGTTGTTGATGCCATGCCTTCTCATCCCCTCTCCCAAGAGAGCCGTTAGGATCCAGCAACATCTGGTGTCTGAATGTGGGGCTTCCATTACTATCTCTTTCCCAGTGTGTTTCATTGAGAAGGCCCCTCAGCGTTGTGTTCTTTTGGTCCCTTTGGCAGGGAAGCATTGGGACCCCCATTTCTTTCCTTCTTTTGTGTTGTCTGCCCATCCCGGTAGGAAGGCACACTTTTTTCTGTTTTGGTTCACCTGTCACCTCCACATAAGGATTGACTCCCCAGGAGGCAGAACCAAGGCTTGGCTCTTGAACACCATCCCTTGTCCAGAGACACCATGTGGGCATATGGCCATTGCCTAAAAAAACACAGACATCCCCAACTAAGCACAAGTCATGGGGTCCAATACAAATTTCCACCCCATTGACTGTCATCTTCTCTCTGTTGTTGGCTTGCTGTTTCCCTCTGATAGATGGGTAATCCTTTCATCACCCCCACCCCTTCCATGTTGGATATCTCTACAATATCCAGTGATGAGGAGACAGACAGATAGTTTGGGGCCTGCACAATCTGTCAAGGAGAACGTAGCTGTCAGTTTGGACCCCATGAAATCTGTCAAGGAGAAGGCAGCTGTCATGAAGTCACTGAGGGCAGTTATGCCTCCACTGTGGTATTCTTGGGGCAATCAACCCCAGTACCCACCTGCCTCAGGAGCTGTCTACTCTCCCACAGTGCCAGGCATCTTACAGCCCTCACAGCCTGCACCACTGTCAGTCCATAGGCACATGGAAGCCTTCCCAGTCAATGTGGGCTCAAATGCCGATGTCCAGCCCTGGGTACCCGCCCCCATAGCTGATCTCTCTCTCATCAGGAAGACAGCCAATGAGTCAGGCCCAGAATTCCCCTACTTTCAGCAGGTCCTTACTCATGGCCCAGGCAGTTACAAACTTATTTTGATTGGTACCATTTGCTTAAAGCTGTGTTGGAGCCTACAGTCTTTCTCAGTTGGAGACTGGCCTATGATGATCAGGCAGAATCCCAGGCCTGGATGAGCATCTTACTTAATGTCCTGGTGACCTATGATATGCTCACAGGGCTCAGGGAATATGTCCGTCCTGTGCACCAGGCACAGACTGGCTTGAATGCCTATTTTCAACAGGTCTCAGACCTGGCCCTCAAGGCCCTCTGAGCCTGTACTCCCGGACTCCTCAGCTTACTTTCACAATCTTATCCAACAGCCTGGGGAACTCTTCACCGACTTACTGGCCCATGTCAATGAGGCAGTAGGGTGCAGAGTGGAAGCTGGCACCACTAAAAATATGTTGATTAAACAGCTGACTTGGGAGGGGCTCAATGCCCAAGCCCATGTGCAGTTGCAGCTGTGTGAAATGAGGACATGCATAAATGGGTGCAGGCCACCAGAGCTCTGGACCCCAGCACTGGTCCCATTGCCACTCTTACCTCCTCCCTGGACTCTCCTCACTGACAGGCAGTGCACTAATGACACCCTCAGGGGCCCCCAGGTAGATAGAACTTGCTGGGGATTCGACAAACCAGGCCATTTGCAGCATGACTGCCCCCAGGCAAAACCTAGGACCTGATGCCCCCGATACAATAAGGGCTTTCATCAGGCAAAGGATTACAAGTCACAGCCTGCCAAAACCCTTTAAACTCCAGGTGGGGCACTTTTCAACCCTGCCAGTAAGAGGAAGCTCTGGTAATCCAAAAATCTATTGGACAATGCCCAATTTTCCACACTCCCTGATGATGATCATCTCTATCTTGATGGAAAAGCTGTCAAAGGCTTGGTTGACATGGGTGTGGACACCACCATTTTAACTGAGGCGCTTCACTTCCCTCATTGGAAGTTAAAACCCAGTCCTCCCATTGGTGGTGTGGGAAGCCAACAAGATTCTAAGATGGCCACCCGTCTGGTCCACTGGAAGGATCTTGATGGCAATCAGGAGCCTCTCACCCTATCATTTACACTGTACCGAGGAACATGTGGGGCAGAGGCACTTTGGAGGATGTGGGTATTGTCCTAACTACAGATGACAAGGCCTTTTTAGATGACATTGAGGTCAATGAAAAGGCAAGTCTTGCAGTCTGTGACCCTGCATGAGGTCTGCACCCCCAATTCTAAGGGCCACTGTCCCCATGAGATTCACCACGATCGAGCTCCCTAACCCCATTCCATTGATGTGCTCAGATCAAGAAGTATGGGTGGAACAGTGACCTATAATTGAACCCAAGCTGTCAATTCTAAAGGAATTGGTTGCAGAACAGCTAAAGATGGGGCACACAGAACCATCCACAGTAAACATGACACCCCCATATTTGTTTCCCCAAGAGATTAGGACACTACCGCCTCCTGCAGGATCTTCGTATAGTTAATGTTCTAATGGGAAAAAAAATGGAGTCTACACAGCCAGGCCTCCCCCACCCTAGTTCGATTCCTCCATCTTATTATATATTAATTTTGGATATTAAGGATTGCTTTTTTTCAACTTCCTCTGGTGCCACAGGATCGAGATCATTTTGCCTTTGCTGTGTGGGAACCTAATATGCATAAACCAGCTAAGAGATATCAATGGACTGTTTTGCCCCAAGGAATGAAAAACAGCCCCATTATTTGCCAGTTATATGTTCCTCAAGCTTTGGCCAATGTCCCCAGGGAAGTCCTTTTGATCCATTACATGGATGATCTCCTCTTGGCCCACCCAGATGCAGCCTACCTGAAAAGACTGCCAAGGGAATATTACAAGATCTTGAATCATTGCATCTGATGGTGGCTCCAGATAAGGTCCAAGTGGTCCTCCTTTGCCTTTTTACACTTTTCCATTGCTAAGCAGGTCTGCCCCCTTTTCTTTAAATTGTAAATGAAGGAATTGTACTCACTCTCAGAATTACCATAATTATGTGGCATGGTTAATTGGCTTAAACCTTTCTTACTCATCCCTGACCAATAGATGAGATGCCTCTTCATTGTTGAAGGACTCCACCTGCCCTTCTATCAAGATTAGGTTTATCCAAGAAGCTAAAGATTTGCTGCAAAAGGTTTTGGCCATTCTAGCCACCTTCAACCTGCAAAGCCATGATCCCCAAAGGTCCTTATTGACAATGGTCCTCTGGACACCCAGGGGATTTGGGGGAGTATTATGGCAATCTGGGCCCCTACTATGGATACATTCAAGCACATTCTGACTTGCACAAGGTCACCTCTAAGTTTGACCAGTCCTTCCAACTTAAGGCATGGATGCTGGCACAGAGAACATATGGACAAGAGCCAGATAAGCTTGTCTTCCTCTTTTCTTTAAAGAATTTCCACACCCACTGGACAGAGTCTATCTTTTTCCAGGAAATGGTTGCAGGATTCACAGGAACTATTGACAATCATTTGGAAAAAAACCCAAGATCTTAGCAGAACTCCACCCACTTCCAGTACAGATGCAGCCTCATTCAGTCCCCTCCTCCACTCCCATCCCTCATGCAAACCTGGCCTCATTAGATTCCAATAAAAACAGATATGGCGTTCTTATCCAGCATTCTGGTTCCAAAGATGTTACATATGCTATCCCTAGCCCTGGTTCTGTTCAACCGGGTGAGCTATTGTCCCTCCTCAAGGTTCCAGTGGAGTGCCAGACTGAGCCTGTTAGTATTCTTTCTGACAGCCAGTATGCTGTTCAGGCAGTTTGTACATGTGCAGGCCTTTTCTCGAGTCAAAGACTCACTGACCCCCATCACCAGCACTATGCTGCTCATACAAGATGTCCTTAATGAGAAGACTGAGCCTTGGTACCTGTCACATATTAGATTTCATTCCAAATTACCAAGAATATTGGCTCAAGGAAATGAGGTCACCAACACCATCATAATAATAAACAGTATAGATCTCCTAGAGCAAGCCAGGGCTCTTCACCAGCAGTTCCATCTGTCTCCACAGAATTTGCAGACTTCTTCCAGAATTACCTGTTTCCCAATGTAAGCATTTGTCCCGGGCATGTGCCACTTGTCCTCCTCTGGCCGCCTTAGGACTACTTCAGTGTGAAGGTGTTAATCCCTGGGTCTTGTTGCCTAATGCCACCTGGCAGATGGATGTCACGCATCATTCTTCCTTTGGCAATCTTAAATATGTTCATGTGATAATAGATGCCTAATCCTCCTTTGTTTATGCCCTTGACCTTTCTGGGGAGAAGGGCATCAATGTTATCAAAGCCCTTAAGTCAGCCATGGTAGTTATGGGGGTACCTTTAGCACTTAAGACTGACAGTGGCCTGGCCTATGCATCTCAACAATTCAGTGACTTCCTGGGGCCCTGGAAGTTTTCCCATACCACTGGCATCCCCTATAATCCACAGGGACAAGCCATTGTGGAGAGGATCAACTGAGCTCTTATGAAGCTGCTGGCCAGGACTATCTCACCAGAGGCTAGAAGAGATCCTCATCTGGCCTTAACAGAGGTCCTTTTCCATATGAACTTTCTCAGCTTTGATGACAAGGGACTCAGCCTGGCCTATAAGCACTGGGCGTTTCTGCCAAGGAACATGTCCCTGCCCCTGGTGAGATGGAGAAATCCTATTGCTCCAATGGCAGCAGCAAGTCGCCCCCCCCCCCCCCGCTAACCCATGGGATAGGGCATGCTTATGTTTTTCCTCAGAGTGCCACTACACCAATATGGGTCCCAGCAAGAGATGTGTGCCTGACCACAGATCAGCCTGCTTCTACCACGGAGGAAATAACTCATGATGGGCAATATATATATATATATATTTCCCTTTCTCACTCTCATTGCCCTTCTAAGGGCTGAAGACTTGTGGACCCTCACTTTTCCTCATTTTGTATGATGCCCTTTGAGATGAGGAATGCTAGTTTAGCAGGTTGGGAGCTAGCTAAATAAATTAAGGGTCCATGGTCAACTAAGTTTCCATATTATTCATTATAACTAACACAGGAAATTTTCCAATTAAATCAGACAAGAGAAATTATGGCCTTGACTCTATTTTTTGAAAAGTATTGGCATGATATAAAAAGGCTTGATCCCTCCTGGGTTTTCATTTATGTTTTGATTGGCAGAGTGTTGCTTTAATCTTTCTCCTTTTTAAGTGTTTCCTACAGCACATCCAACAACAACAGGCGGCCACTAATGCGACTCTAAAGGTGTTAATGGCTCTTAGACATCTAATTCATAGTCCTCCACAGGAGGTTACTGCCTGACCCTCCCCACCCGGGGTGACTCTCTAGGGATGGATGCTCTTTGAGGGCTGATAGTCAATGACAGGTAAGAGCTTGTTTGGCAAGCCCACCTAACACAGGCACAATCCAGTTGCTGAGCTCGTTAAGCCATTCATTCTAGTCCCTAATTAAGGAACAAGTGATTATGCTACTTGTTCCCCCAAGTCAGGTCAACAAGACTGGAGCAAAGAACTCCATGTAATAAAATAAAAGGGTGGATATGTAGTAGGAGAGGCCCATTGGGTCAAGGAAATTGGCTCAAACCATTTGCCAAGGCATGTATATAACATACTTTCTTATGAGCCAACCTGGAGTCTGCCTTAGGGCCTAGCAACAGGTGCTGTCAGAGTTCTTGGTTACTGTCAGAGTTCCTGATTGTGCCCAGCCAATGAGGGATGATCACACAATGTCACCAGATTGGGACACACCCTGGGTGCTGGGAGGAGGATACATAAGGCCTTTCCCATTATTGAATAAAGGAGTTTGCTGTTTGCCTTCAACTGACTTCCAGTGTCTGTGTCATTGATGCCATGCCTTCTCACTCCCTCCCCCGAGTCTTCACAGTGTTGAAGGGACTGGGCTTTCATGCCACAGCACTCACATTCAAATCCTGTGTGTCTTTGGGGAAGCCACATAACCCATCTGTTCTTCATGTCTTCATCTGTAGGATTGGACTGTAGGGGTCCCTAGTGCAGTAAAGGCTGATACAAGGTTTTAATATGTCTACCCATGAGCTGCATTGAAGATAGCTCTGCATCCAGGATAGGAGAGTTAGCTGTGGTCAGTACTTGTAGGGTGAAAATAAGGGTCCTAAGGGCTAATCAGGCAGTCAGGGATCCAGACATAAACCAAAAACCCTGAGTGCCACCGCTTGCCTGTCTGTAACAGAGTCCAGAGGCCCTCTTCCTTGGGTGAGAGCTATGGGCAAAAGGTGCCATCCAGTGGGCACTTGCAGACAGCCTGAGTATCAGGTGCCAGCCACACAAAGTGGTCAAGGATGCTCACTCTGGACATGGAAGGGGGTAAGGTAGGGAGAGTAGATCCTGTTTCCCTTGGCCTCAGATGAGAGTTGAGACATCTGACAAGCTGCTACCCTGGCCAGTGTGGTGGCCATGGGCAATGGGCTTCACCTCCACCCTGCTCCCCAAGACCCAGAGGCCACCATCTCTCTCTCTTCCACCTGCCACATCTCTGAGGCCATCTTCTCCTGCTTGTAAAGAACACCGAGAGCCTGTGGTTTTCCACATAGCTGATCCCTTGGCCAGGAGGACCAGACTGGAAACTTTCAGAGTGTGATGGGCTCCAATAAGAAAAAGCATGGGTGATTAATGAATGCAGGAGTTCACAGCAAGCCTGGCAGCTCTCTGGACGGCGACTCAGAAACAGAGGCAGGGAGAGAACAGGCCAGCTGGCAGGCCCTCCGTGGCTGGAGCAGCCTGTGTTCTCTTCCTATCGCACACCAGAGAGCAGTCCTGCTGATCTGGGAGAGGAGAAGCATGACAGAGCACCCGGAGGTCCCCAGACCTGCCTTTTTCTCTCCTCTCTGCCAGTTCTTGCTTCCTCCCATCCCAGTGCCAGTTAGGAAAGGAAGGGAAACTACGCCCATAAAGTCTCATCAACATGGCCACCTAAGTATGCCCTGAATAAGGATGCCAGTAACCATGCTAATGTGGAAGGGGAAGCTCAAGAGGCCTCAACCCTGAACAAAGAACTACAGGCAATGGAGGAATGCCCAGATAAGGGGAATATCTTTCCCAGGGAAGAGCACACCAATTGGTTATCCAGTACCAAATGGTCAGCCCTAGAAACATACATCAAGTAATGTTATATAGTCTGAGCAGGTTGTGTTTATGTATTTAGGAAGACATCCACAATGCCACCACCACTACCACCAACAGCAATTAAAGAAAAAGAGGCCATGAATTTCAAAGAGAGCAGGGGTGTTGTAAGAAGTGGTATATTTGAGGATTTAGAGGGAAGAAAGAGAAGAGGGGAATGATATAATTATAATCTTTTTTAAAAAAAATTTAAAAGGAAGGGATGGGAAGGAACAAGTTCTCAGAACAGCTTGGATACTGAGCACAACTCAAAGCAAGGGTGTGAGCCCTGGCCAGCAGCCCTCAGAGGCATCCAGCTCAGCAGTTCTAGGCTCCTCCCTGAAAATACCAGCGTCTTATGAAGCAGCTGCGGGTTAAATTTAGCCTTGGCAAATGCAGGCCTTGGCTGGGCACTGGAAGCATCGGCATGGATGGATGGACAGACAGATGGACAGATGGATGGACAGATGTGCCCAGCGCAGGCATGAGGCCAGTGTGGTGGTTATGGAGATACCGGGAGGGCAACAGCACCAGGGAATGGAGCTCCTCTCTGTGGCCACCAGCCTGAGAGCCTTTGGCAAACACCAGCCAGGCATGTGGCTGAGAGAAGATGCCTGAAGACGAAAGGAGAAGGAACCGTAGGGACAGTGGGAACCGCAGAGCAATGTCCCCCGAAATCCGCCGAGGTGGATCATTTAATAAAGTCTCGTTAGCTGACTCGTGAGCTTGTTAGCTCTCGTGAGACCTTGCGCTGGGTGTGCAGCCTTTCAGTGTGTCTCTGCTTCCTCGGTGACCTGTTAAAATACAAACAACTGCGGGCTTAAGTTTTCTTGGCTAACTTGGTTATTGTTACTGACCCTGCGAGGGGTTGGGACAGAGGGACAGGGAAGCGACAGTCATCAAGAATAAACTAATGAAGAGTTTATATGTGTTATATAAATGTATATATATAATGTATTAATATCCTGAGAATCAAATAAATGGTACCTATGCATTCAGTGCGGCTGAATGTAAAAAAATCACCTTCCCTGTTTGGTAGAAGGGAAATAATTTGCCTACCTGGGACTTCCGTGAAGAGTAAATGAAAGAACCAGGACAGTATTTGACGCGAGAAAATTCATTTCAGTAAATGATGGGTGGACTTAGTCGTCAGGGGCCAGGTTCTGCAGGTCATGAGTGGCCAGTGTGCAGGGTGCCTCCCACATCACTGCCTGCGCAGTCTGGCTTCGGCGTTCCCTGTGCCCACTGGTGGCCAGAGCGTCAAAGAGCCACACTGCCACCTTCTGGCCATTTGGAATACTTCAGTTGCGCTGCCATTCGAGCCTAAGCGCTGGGGCTGGAGGGGACGGGGGAGGGGGACGGGGGACGGGGGGGGGACGGGGGGGGGTGCTGGTGAGCTTCTCGGCTCCACGGCAGGACTGAGGCCACCTCAGGCTGAGCTGGGTAGCTGCTGGAGCCGGGTATCCAGGACTTCAACAACCTGATTCCAGTTTCCTAAGCAAGTCCGGCTCCCCGTCCCAATCCTAACTTCCAGGTTGCGGGCCTTAGTTGGGTACTGGAATCTCCTGGGCCCTACACCCACCCCACCCTGCATCTGCATCCCCCCAGACCTGGGGGATCAGGCTCTGCAGAAGGCCTAGAGGTTCTGCATGAAGAGGAAATCTTCTCAAGGCCTCAAAACAACTCTGAGAACACAACTTTGGTGCCTCCGTGCCGCTTCTAGCCTACTTAACTCTTTCATGACTGTGTAAACCACACAAGCGGAGGTCTCCGCATTTAAAACCAGTTCAAGTAGCTGGAGACAAGAGGCAGTGAGGAGGGAGAGAAGGCAGAGGGGGCTGAGGAAAGCAGTCACGTAGAGGCAGGAGAAGAGAAGCGGTGTGGAGGAACAAGAGATGTCTCAACATCGTGATATCATCTTGGAACAGCTAGCAACAACAACCCAAACCAAATCAATGAACAGATATTAAAGTAAGAAAAAATTTCAATGTATGGTTAAGATCAGTATCTGAAATGCGGGGGGGAAAAAAAACTGCTCCTATATATTAGCAAGTATGAGATAACCCAACAGAGAGAAGCCAAGGTCTCAAGATCCTAGCAGCCAACACACAGGAAGGTGGTCAGAAAATGTAGAGTATTATTTTTGCCTGTTGACAAAATATTATATTTGACAAAAATCAGAAAGGTGCTTACTTATTCCTGGTGAGTGGTTCAGGGAAATATTTCCTTACATGGTGTTGATGGTTAAGTGTAAATTGTCACACAACTCAGAGAAACCGGCACCATCCACCAAAATTACCACACACCATTCAGCTGACTCTCCCTGGGACTGGATGCCCTAGGGACAGCTTTTGTGGAGGCTGACCTGCACATACAACCGTTACTCTCAGAATGCCTGGCAGCAGAAGTACTGGTAGAGAGAAGGCCAGTAACAGTACCGTAGAGAGATCATCGACACACCCGGCTGGTTTAACACAACTCCATACAGCAGCCAAGAGAAATGAGAAAGCCATATCACAGTTAGAATTGGGGCATGAGGTACTGCTGTGTAAAAATACTAAAAAAGCAACAATGTTCATAACATTGTGCCATTTTTGAAAGTACAAAATGATAGAATCTCTCTCTCTCTCTCTCTCTCTCTCTCTCTCTCTTTCTCTCTCTCTTTCTGTGTGTGTGTGTGTGTGTGTGTGTGTGTGTGTTTGTTTGTGCAGAATATACTGATATGGTCATATTGGATGTCTCAGCTAGTTGCTTCACTCAGACTGGGTAATATTATTGGCTGTTACATACCTTGACTATCACCCCTGTTTCTTATTTTAAATGCGTATACAGAAATATAGGTAAATGTCTTAGGATTTCTATTGCTATAATAAAACACCATGACCAAAGGAAAGAGTTTATTTTTCGTACAACTCCACACCACTGTTGATCATCGAAGGAAGTCAAGGAACTCAAGTAAGGTGGGGATGTGGAGCCAGGAGCCATGGAGAGGCCATGGCAGAGTGATACTTACTGGCTTGCTCTTCATGGCTTGCTTGTCCTGCTCTCCTAGTACCCAGGACCACCAGCCCAGGGGTGAAACAGCCCACAGTGTACTGGGCGCTCCCCCATTAATCACTAGTTAAGAAAATGCTCTACAGACTTGCCTACATCCAGACCTTGTGGAGGCATCTTCTCAGTTGAGGTGTCCTCCTTTCAGAGGACTCTAGTTTGCATCAAGTCAACATAAAACTAGCCAACAGAGTAAAGATGGGTTGACAACATGCATTACTTGGAGAGGAAAGGGAGCCTTTGTGGATATGAGCAAAGAACAAAGGAGTAACTAATATAACAAGGAAAAGGAAAAACATGAAAACCTCTATAACAATCATGAATTCTAGGAATATCTATACAATCATATGTGTGTGTGTTTATGTACATGCAGGGTTTTAACAGGTCAACAGTGCTGTTGAATCTCATGGCACAGTCCTGAAATCCCAGCTACTCAGAAGGCGAAGGCAGGAGAATCACAAGCTCAAGGTCTGTCTGAGCTACACAGCAAGCACAAGGCTGAGATGAGCAATTTAGTGGGTCCCTGTCTCAAAATTAAAAATGCCAGACAGTCTGTGGGTGTAATTCAGTGGCCAGACACTTGCCTACCCTGCCCATGGCCAGTCACCAGTATGACAAACGTGAGAAAGGAGCTTCACACGCCAATTTTTTGATCATGCGCTACAACAAGTCAAGCCCGAACTCTCGGTGATGTACCATGTGGGCGTGTCTTTCTCTTCACAGATTTGGGGGTCAGGAGTGCGGTCGTATGGGCCTGTAGGTCCAGTTCTCACTAGGCACTGAGTGTTGTTCTGAAACCAGAACAGCTGGGGCCACTGTTCTCACGGGGACTGGCAGGTGCTAGCTCAGGCTAAGCCACGTGACCACATCTGAATCTCCAGACAGCCTTGTTCACCCAGGAGTGCTTTTGGTCCCCCCGGGAGCCCCACGCTCACCCAGGACAAGGAAATAGACTCTTCCTTGAGCTGAGTGGGGGAATGGAGAGCACGAATTTCCCTGAATAAATAAATAAATACAACTTTCTCCAAAGTTCAGTGGTAGGTTAGGCAGGAGAGGATGTTCCCACTGGGAGCTGGTGAGAATGAGAAGGAGGGCAGAGTGACATGTGGGGTGCAGGGCTGGATATCGCTGGAGACCTTTTTTGCAGATGTCCCCACTATGGTGATGCCATGAGGTCCCCATCAGAGGACAAAGAATCCTGGCTTTTCAGCCTCCAAAACTGAAGGCTAAGTAAACGTGTTTTCTGTGTGAAGTTTCTACCTTCCAGTATTTTGTTATAGCAACAGAAAATAGATTGCCCTAGAACAGTTATACAAGTGTCCTACTCACTTGGAGAGTACAAATAGCTCCTTCCTGACACAGAATTACAACAGATGTGACATTTGTCAGTGGCAGAGCATGAACTGGCACATTTCAGAAAGCTGTTTCACAATATCTCTTGAAACATAAAACTCATTTGCTTTTCCCGTCTGTAATTTCTCTCTTACAAAGAAATTTATCTGTGGATATACCCACCAAATTACACCCATCAAGTAAAACAATATTTGTACACAAAAGAGTAAAAACTGGAATAAATACATGATTAAACAAGCCTTGTTTGTATTAGTTATTGTCTGTTGCTGTGTTAAAACACCTCAACAAGCAACAGTTTAGGGGAGAAAGGGTTTATTTTGGTCTACAGTTCCAAAGAGTCCATTCTGGCAAGAAGGTAGAACAACAGACAGGGAAGACAGGCAGCAGAACAGGAAGCTGCCTGGAGAGGGACAGGAAGTGGGGCGACCTGTCCTGAATGGTTAGGCCCCGAGGAAGTCTCCATCCTAAGGGCTCTACAACCATCCCAGAGCAGCACCTGCTGGCCACCAAGGTTCAAATACAAGAGCCTGTGGGAACACTTCTCATTCAGACCACTGCAAAGTCATGTCCATTAAATGAAATATCCTGCAATTATTTAAAAAATACAAGTACTCAAGTTATACCTACATATAAAAATATCTTCAAGACGCACTCTTTACAAAATCAAAGTTCAGAAAAATGAGCTAAGGACACTCATAGGTCAGAAAGGAGTGCTCCAGTTGCGACAAATATAAAAATACGCTCTGCTTTATAGCAACTGGGCAATTCTCATTGTAACGAGATACAATTTCACCCTCAGAAAATTAAAAAAAAAAAATTCTAACAAGGCTAGATGCTGACATAAGCATGAGGCACCGGGGACCCACGCACTGCAGTGGGGGAGGGCCTGGGACTCAGCACAGCGGTTCCAGCTTCAGGGAACCGATGGTGCAGAAGTGGCAAGAGCTTCTGTTTTCCTTTTTGATAATGAAGATAATGTAGAACAAATATAAACTGTAAATGACATAAAGCTCTGAAGCAAAGGCGGCTTCCCAACATCCAGGGGGAGATCATGAAGTTAAAGAGGTCGGAGATGAGGACAATTAGAGGCCTCACAGTGGACTAAACAATTAGCACAGACTGATCATCCAAAGCAGGTCTCCACCAGCATGGCCCCAGTCTCTAGACTAGGCTCATTGGGTGTCCTGAGAGATGAATGGATGCTCTGCTCCACTGGGCAAACGCGTCTTAGCGCCTACCCCGCTGATTTACTGGACAAAGGAAATGACTGAAAAATGTGACAGAGAGACAGGAGATGGCTCACTGGGTTGTAGATGTAACCAATCGTCTTATTAAAATAAGAAACACAGAACCAATGTAAAAGAGAAAGCCGAGAGGTCAGAGCTCAGAGCTAAAATCTTACCTCCTGCAGTGCTCCTAGCTTCCCGAAAAAGAGCTACTTCCTGTGTGTTTGTCTTTATATAGTCTTTCTGTTCTGCCTTCTCATTGGTTGTAAACCCAAACACATGACTGCCTCGTCACTGCCTGTATGTACCACCCTCCAGGTCTTAAAGGCATATGTCTCCAATGCTGGCTATATCCCTGAACACACAGAGATCTACCTAGCTCTTCTACCAAGTGCTGGGATTAAAGGCATGCACCACCGCCGCCGCCACCACCACCACGCTCTTGCTATGGCTCTAATAGCTCTGACCCCCAGGCAACTTTATTTATTAACATACAATGAAAATCACATTTCAGTACAAATAAAATACCACCATATTTCCCTTTTCTGTTTTAATAAAAAGAAAAAAGGCAAAAGGTTATAACTAACAAAAGAAAAACTATATACAAAAGTACAATAACTATATACAATATATACAAGTAACAAATACCTAAACGATGTCTAGTCCGTTTGTATTTGACAAATCAGAGAAAATAATTCCATTATCTATCCTGTTTTGGTAAGTCCAAAATGTATCTAATTCACTTTCTATCCTAATTAATCTTCAACTATAACTAACTAACTTTCAACTCCCTCAGAGACCCAAGAAGGAAATAATATTAGCTAACAAAAATAAAAACAGCAAGTGCATGCAAGCAACTTCCAAAAAATTTGTAAGTTGACAGAAACAGCCAGCTGCCTGGACAGTCATCTGAGGTTTCTCCGCAGTGTTGGGGCATCATCTTCAGCCTATAGGCTTAGCGTATCTGGAAGATTCACTTGCCGTACAGGCTTGAAGATCTGGATTCAACCCTTTGAAGCTATGAGAGGAGAGAACCAACTCCCAAAAGCTGTCCTCTGGCCTTCATGGGAATGCCATGGCATCTGGAAACCTATGTTCACATCCACATCTGCATAATTGATAATAATAGGCAGAGAAAATGAGTCGATCCACAAACAACAAAGTGATGTTTTAAGTAAACACAAAAGTCAGGCAGTGGTAGCACACGCCCTTAATCTGATCACTTACCAGGCAGGGTCTCTGTGTGTTCAAGGCCACACTAGGGAACAGAACCAAGTGTGATGACACATGTCTTCAATCCCAGTACCAACCATAGAGACCTGGAGGTCTGTACAGACAGTGATAAGGAAGTGAGGTAGCTGGGCTAAGAGCCAATAAGAGGGCAGAACAGCAAGGCAATAAAAGCCTTGGTAGACAGGAAGTTATGGCATTTTGGAAGATGCAGAGCTGGTGAGGTAAGGTTGGTTGGTGGCTCTCACTATTTGTGTGATCTCTAAGGCTTTCACCCATATATTTGGCTCCATGTTTTTTATTTAATAAGACCGCTTAGAAATTCAACTACATTTCTGTACTGTTGTAGGCAGCCCAAGGGGCCTCTGCTGATGCATTAGTGCATGCATGGAAGGCAGCACACCATAAAAAAAAATAATAATAAAATAAAAAAATAAAAACCAGAGCAGTGCAGGCAAGACCACCCAAACAAGCTTGCCATGAAGTCAAGCAGGACGATGATGTCCTGTGTGGTCTTTGATGGTATTCATTCTGAGATTCTTCTCAGCTAATTTGGCATGGCTGTGTTGGTGTGAGACCCCAAGCTTGGGATCTCACTGCCAAAAATGGCAGTGTCTGGAGCTGGGCCATCAGGAGCGTGATTGCTTAGACAAGCTATTGATAGCCAACTACAAACACAGAAGAAAAAGCTAGAACAAATGAGATCTTAAAAGTAAGTTGAGCTCTGTGAATGGAAACAGTACATTTCTACCCACAATTTCATTTTGTGGGGTTTGTTTGCATTGCTGATGAAATGAACATAGTATATAGAAAAATTACATGTGTGTTTATGTATACATACACATGTACATATTATATATACATATACATATGTATACATACATATGTCCAGCAGAAAGCAAGCCTGCTGTGTGCCGGACTAGCACACTGTACTGTGGAAGGTACTGAGACTTGAGTGTTCCCTTCTCCCGTGTCCTGGAAATGTGTTATTTCAGACTCCGTTATGCAGGCAGTAGCAGATCATACCCTGGATGCTTTGTGGGTATATCCTCTGTGTATTTCCTGCCTAAAAATATATCAATTGAGAGAACAATTTCACTAATTATTGTTTTAGTTACATTTATTGTGTGTGTGCATGCACACTGTGCTTAAGTGTGAAAATCAGAGGACAATTTACCAGAGTCAGTTCTTTGCCCACAGCATGGGTCTCTGGGATAGAACTCAGGTCTTCAGGCTTGGCAGCAGATACCCGCTGAGCCATCTTATCAGCCCCAGTAATTACATAATTATGTTTTGAAGAGAACAGGCTCCGGTGCACATCGTATCAGACATATAGACCTATCAAACTTAGCTATGTTTCTACTGTTCTCCAGTGAGAAGCAGCTAGTGAGACGCACAAGTGCCTCAGAGGACTTGAGTTCCCTAGCATCTGTGGGAAGGATTTCTTTGTTTTACTTTTTAAAGTGTACTTCTGGGGCTGAAGAAATGGAAGTGGTTAAGAGCACTGGCTACTCTTGGAGAGAACGAGTTTGGTTCCCAGCACCCACACAGTGACACACAAGCATCTGTAACTCCCAGTCCAGGGGGTCTGATGCCTTTTCTGGCTTCTTTGGGCATTGTATACAAGTGGTGCACTTAAATACATGCAGGCAAACACATAAAATTAAAATAAGTACTTTAAGCATGCCGGTGGTTGTACTCTGACCACCCACTTGACTGGTGACCTGATGAGAATTAGGAGTTAAAATGTAGCAACAAGGTAACAAGGAGGACCCTAAAAGGGACACATGGATTTTCCTGGGAAGGGGAAATAGACAACATCTCCTGGGTAAACTGGGGGTGGGGGGAGGGAGGGATGGGAGGAGAGTAACATGAGGAATTGGTTGAGTTGGAGGTGGGACAGAGAAGGAGAGTAACGAAAGAGATGTCTTGATAGAAGGGGCCATTATGGGGTTAGGAAGAAACCTGGTGCCAGGAAAACCCCCAGGAACCCACAAGGACGACCCCAGCTAAGACTCCTAGCAATAGAGGAGAGGGTGCCTGAACTGGTCTTCCTCTGTAATCAGATTGATGATGACCCTAATTGTCATCAGAGAGCCTTCACCCAGTGACTGATGGGAACAGATGCAGAGATCTGGGCCAAGCTCGGGAGTCCCATTGAGGAGAGGGAGGAGGGATTGTATGAGCAAGGGAGGTCAAGATCATGATGGGGAAACCACAGAGACAGCTGACCTGAGCTTGCGGGAGCTCACGGACTCTAGACTGACAGCTAGGGAGCCTACATGGGCCTGACCTGGGCCCTCTGCATGTAGGTGACAGTTGTGTAGCTTGGTCTGTTTGTGGGGCCCCAGCAGTGGCATCAGGACCTGTCCCTGGTGTATGAGCTGGCCTTTGGGAACCTATTCCCCATGCAGGGATGCCTTGCCCAGCCTTGATGCAGGGGGAGGAGCTTGGTCCTGCCTCAGCTTGATGTGCCATGCTTTGTTGACTCCCATGGAAGGCCCTACCCCTTTCTGAGGAATGGATGGGGGAGAGGGTAGAAAGGAGGTGAGGAAGGAGAGGAGGGAGGGAAAACTGGTTGGTATCTAAAGTAAATGAAAAAAATTAATTAAAAAAAAAGAAAATTAAGGAACTAAGAAAAAGTGAATAAAACGTAATGCTGTACCAAAAAAAAAAGTGAATAAAACGTAATGCTGTACCAAAGCCAGCATTCATACTGAGATGGTGTTCAGGCCAACACAGCCTAACCGGCTCCTCCCGTTAGCCTCAGTGGAGGGGCATTAAGGAAAGAGAGGACCGAGGCCAGATGACCCTGGGCCCTCCCAGTCAGGCAAAGGAATATCCCAATCAGTGGCGTCCTTTCAGAAAGAGCTCTGAGCTCCTGGGCACAGCAGGAGGCAGCGCATGCCCACTCTGGTTTAGTTCCCAGACTCTTCCAGGAACAGGGCGAGATAAAACCAGCCAGGCCCATTGGCACACCGGATTGTGTGAGTGGGCCATGGTCCAGGGGCGGTTGGATCATTCTCCTTAGAAACCCTGAATCTAGGGACTGGGAATGGCAGAAGGCACTGTGTTCAGCTACTCAGGCATCGGTGAAGGGGCCGACTTCAACCGGGCGGTGCTCTGGGGTCATTTATCCACACGGTGGTCAGCTGTCTTCCCTTTAAGAGGGTAAGATCCTTAGCCAGGCATGGTGGTACACACCTGTAAACCCAGCACTTGGGAAGTAGAAGCAGGAGGATCAGGAGTTCAAGGTCATCCTCCCCTACACAGCGAGTTCCAGCCCAGACTGGATCACAAGAGACCCTGTCTCAAAACAAATGTGTCAGCTCCTTCTGGCTGTCACCTCTGGCCGTGGGTGTTACAGCTGTGTAAAAGTAGATAACTTTTGGTAGCTTCAACCTATAGTCCCAGCATTTGGCAGGCCGAGGCAGGAGGACTGTGAGTTTGAGGCCTGCTTAAAATACATAGTGAGAACTTGTCTCTAAAACAAACAAATCACAAATAAATAAAGACAACTTCAAACTTCAGATCTTTGATATTGGTTATGTTTCTGCTTGAAATCAGAGGCTAAATATTCTGAAATATTTCTCAATGGAGCATTGAGAAAAGAGAAACATTGTTATCACAAATGCTTTGTGGATATCAAAGCTTGGGCATCTGAAAGGCACCACAGGCACAAATCCCACCCCACCCCCACCTCCCGCTGGAGGTGCGAGGCCCCTGGAGACTTTGCCACAGTCTATCCTGGGAAAGTCCACGCAGCTGAGTCACTTACTGGCACTTGTTGGAAGATTTTGCTGTAGAAAATGAGTTTGCTCATTGCTGTACACTGTTCTGAAACAGAGTTACCGGAACCTTGCATTCTCTTACTCACTAGCTGTGGCTTCTCTGACCTTCTGGCAATTAACCAAGTCAGGACTGTGGAGGGAGGGAGCTGGCTTGTGGTTAGGAAGGGCTGTGGAGACTCTGTTCCTGTAGGTCGCAGAAGTGGGTTGTCTGTTACACTTTATGATGCCAACGGTTCTCTTGTCTTTTGCTATACACTGCGAGGTTTGGACATGTCCTTCCACCCAGAACCCATTATGTGGAGAGTGTACAGTACTCGGCCATGCTTGGTTGATGTTTACTGAGTGATTTACCCATTGGCTTCTTAAAGCTGAGAAGACAAATGTCTGTTAGAAATCGGAGTCAACTTGTCCCTGGGTCCTCTGAAACTATTGTCGTTAATTTGTCTCACGTATTTTTCTTAAATGTTGAGGAATCCTTCAAAAACACAGCTTAATATTATGAAGGAGGCTGAAATGAGTCAGAGGTGAGATTTAGTTACTAGCGACATTCTTTGAATTGCAGGAAACAAATGCGGCCTCCAGCACAGAGGGTTAAAACTCATGTACACGAAGAGTATCGAAAGTCCACTAGAGGGCAACAGCGGGCCAGGAATTGACTGCGGAGCTGCGCCTCTGTGGGAGCTGGGGGGGCCAAAGCCCCTAGGGCCACAGTTCTGTGAGCCCAGAGCAGAGGATGAGACAGCTCCCGAGGTGAGCAGAGCGATCTACCAGGCGCTGTAAAGAAACTGGGCCAGGAGTCTGTGAGATAGCTCACTGGTTTGCTTCCAAACCTGCTGACCTGAGGTCAGGGTAGGCGAGAACAGACTCCTGCGAGTTCTTTTCTAATCGACAAACACACACAGTAATTAATTAAAAGTTAAAAAAAATCCCATTTTAAAACAAAGAAACTAAGCAGGCCAGAAGCCAGGAGGCCTGGACGCAGAGGTCCTGGGGAGCGGCGCTGGAAGTGTGAGTGCCCCGCTGAAATGCGAAGGGCTACGGAGACTGCCAAACCAGGGCTCCGAATCACCAGACGTTCAAGAATCTGGGTGAGAACGGAGGGCGCCTGGACCCTAACCATACGGTAACCCACTCAACCTGAGGAAGATACGGCAGGGGTCACCTGTGGCGACGTCCGACCTCTGCTTAGGTGGAGAAGCACCATCCAGGCACCGGCTCTCCCTTCCTGCGCTCACTCCCTGACTAACCTGCCATCAAGCTCTCCACATCTCAGCTCCTTTCCCATTAACTGGGTGTGATAGTGACAGTACAAACTTAAAAAAAGATTTAAAATTATATTCCCCTGGAGCTGGAGTTACAAGTGACTGAGGGGCCCGACGGGTGCTGGGAACTGAACCCAGGGCTATAAAGAGCAGTTGGTGCTCTTAATGGCTGAGTCACACTCCAGCCCAAAGCTTCTTACATGAGGGATTCAATGGAGGTTTGATATCTTACAAAGTCGAGTTATTTAAAGTTCTCCAAAGTAACAGCCTCAAGCGTGTCTGCCATCAGACAAATGAAAACCTCAAGCATGTCTGCCCTCAGACAAATTAAAAGCCTCAAGCATGTCGGCCATCAGACTGACATTGAATGACACACTTGACCTGTCATGTCACCTTGAAACTTGTTGATTCCTGACAAGATTGGGGTGGTAGAGGTGGGCAGGAGACGTTAATGTTCTCATTGCACTGTAGACAATCTGCATTCATGAAGCAAGTGTCCCAGCGCCTGCCCTCAGAGTGCTGTGGGGATCAAATGTGCCGTGTACACAAAGGGCAAACACCAGACAGCAGCAGTTGGTGTCAATCACAGCTCAGTAGCTTAACCAGCAACCACTGCACATCTGGAACCAGCTAGAGATCGGGTAATCCTGACTAAACTTAGCTCAGCCCAGTTTCTCATCCTGATAGCTGCCACCTACTCCGGGCAACAATGAAGTACAGAATGCACATGGAAAGACAGACCCATGGGATCCACGCCCAGAACTGGATCAGCATGGCTTCTGCCTCCTTCTGTCAGCCCAAGCAATCACATGGCCAAGCCCTGCCTCTATGCTGGGAAACAGCCTGCTCTATGACATACACTATGTGAGTTTGTTTGTTTGCTTGCTTTATTGTAGGTTTCCCACAACTACAGTGTGAACACCCTTAGATTGGGGACTGTCTGTCTTATCCATGTTGCTTATCATTGGGAAAGGATAGTATGGAGACGTCACAGGGTCATATAGGGCAGGAGAGGCAAGATCTAAACAGGACTAGCTGGCTCCAAAGTTCAGGCTGTGAGTTACTACACTCTAATACCTCCCTTAGTAAATGACAGGTAAGTAATTATGGTCTGTGTAAGACTCAGAGCCCTAAGTGGGAGCTAAATATTGTAATACTTTTTCCCTGCAGTCGGAGTCTCTAGTGGAAGTATCAAATTGCTGGGTTTATTATTGGATCAGGTGGGTAAGAAAAGTGCATTTAAAGGCACAGGCCCCTAATGTGCTGGCGCTGGCCTGCTTGGTAGAGAAGCTAATAAAGAAGGTCCTGTAAGTTGAAAGCCAACCTGGGCAACCTAGCAGGACCCTGGCTCAAAAGTTCTAAAATACAGTTCACTGGTGGAACTTGTAGTACAGGTGAGGCTCTGGATTCACCCTCAATAGAGAAAAAGAGGAGGGAGAGGAGAGGAGAGGAGAAGAGAGGAGAGGAGAGGAGAGGAGAGGAGAGGAGAGGAGGGAGAGGAGAGGAGAGGAGAGGAGAGGAGAGGAGAGGAGAGGAGAGGAGAGGAGAGGAGAGGAGAGGAGAGGAGAGGAGAGGAGAGGAGAGGAGAGGAGCGCGCATGCGGTCGGGGGCAAAAGTGTAAGTAGACAAACAGATTTCCGAATTCAGCTGGCTTGCCCATCGAGTGAAACAGCAAGTAAGTAATCCAGAAGATGAGAGTGATATCTGCAAACTGACAAGGAGCTAATAATTGGATCCTAAAAGGAATTCAAGCAATTTGTTAGCAATAAACTCCAAGTAAAACATGTCAAAAACTCTAAGTAGGCATTTCTGAAAGAAGACATACAAATGAGCAACAGGAACGTGAGAAAAGTAATGCCAAGGTCCTCTGAGAAACACAAGTCGAAACCAGGAGTGCTCACAGCAGAGTAGAAGACAGCAAGTAGAGGGCAGGGAGGAGAGGGATCTTCAGCACACTGCCTGTGGGAACATAAATAACACAACAGTTACGGAAAACAGTAAGAAGGTGCCTGACAGTTAAAAAACAGTACTATCCAGCAATCTCACACTCGCTCAGGAAGTTAAGTCAATGTATGAGAGAAGTCAACACTCTGTCTTGATCCTAGCAATGTTCACAAGGATCAAGAAAGGAGGCAATCTACATGCCCAGTGGGTGAGGAAAATGTGGCGGATAGGCATAATGGAATGCTATTTGGCCACACAGAAAGGATGAAACCCCGTCATTTATAACAAAATGGGTAAAACGAGGCAGAGGTCATTGTATTTAGTCAGAGAAGCCAGACTCCATGAGATAAGTTCACTCACACGTGTAAACTCACTCACACGTGTAGACATGGAAGCTGAGAGCAGCATGATGCTGGGCAGAGGGAGGCCAGAGAAGAGATGATGAGGACATGGCCCTCGGTGTGGGGACCGAGTTACCTTGAGGAGGGAAAGGTACATCCGCTGTGCTGGTCCTCCACACATGGATGGCAGGTAAAGATCAGGTGATATGTGTTTCTAAAGTTGGTTGACTTTGCAATGTTTTAGTATAAGTGAATAATAATTGAGGAGACAAGTATGTTTATCTGGATTTAGACATTACATAATATACATCAAAACAGCACATGATTCTTCATAAATATGTACATTTTATGACAGTCTAAAAAGAATAACTGAAGTTATCACTGTGTTAGCTTGATTGTGGCAATTACCTATAATGCATACATTTATCAAATTAATATGTTGTATATATTAAATATGTATAATTTTTGTCAGTCATACTTCACTAGAGCTGGAAAAAATTTTAAAAGAAGAGAAGAGTGTTCATTAGAAAGACTAAGCCAGACCTATTGGCACAGGCTTATAATCCTAATTATTCAGGTGGCTGAGGCAGGGGGATTGTAAGTACAACCTTGTCTGGTCAACACAAAATAAAGCTCTTTAAAATACATTTTAAAGAGCTGAGGATGCAGCTCTTTCCTAGCATGCACGAAGCCCTGTATTCCATTCAATTCTCAGAGACAGAAAAAGAAAAGAGAAAGATGGAAGGAAAGATAAGACAAGGAAAAGCAGACAAACAGCAAGGCATGTGAGAGGGCAGGACGGAAAGCTCAGGAGACAACCAGGAAGGATGTCCGCACACCCCACGCCGCCCACCCACCATGAATGCCAGCCTTCTCTGGGAGCAGTGCAGCTGGCACTGTGTGCAGACCACGAAGACTTGTGTGTGCTGCACGTCAGCATTTCATCATCCGTCAGTGAGTTCTGCTACCGTTAGTCATCGACCTAATTGCACTGTGACTTTCAAGGGTGCTTCGTGAGGCAGAGAGCAGGGGTAGCGAACTGGCAGACTGTGGGCTGGAACCAGCCTGCAGACATATTGTGTTTTGCCTGCACTGACAAAAAAAAAGTTTAAAAGTTGCCAACATTTAAAAATAGAGAATGCTCTATTAAAACTCCAACTGTTAGTGAACTCAGTCACTGGAAGGGTTTTCTTTGCTCAGAATTACCTACTCTGTAAGAGTTTGTTGGAGGTCACCTATAAAATCTGCACTCGGTGTCTTCTCTAAGGTGGTATTGCTAGCTGGACTTTCATTTTAAGGTCGTCAGACTTCTTCTTCCCCCTTATTCTTCAGTCAACTTTAGAAAATAGTGTTTTCTGAGGAGGAATATTGTAAGCCTTCCATTGTATTGACAGAAGTCACTCATAATTCCCTTTCATTGCAATTAATTCAGTGTCTACGGTTCTAGTTCCCTTTTCATCGATATCATAATCATTTATCTTTGTCCTTTTCCATGAGATAATTTTGCTAGAAGCCTATTTTATTGTTTTTCTCTATGTACCAATTCTGTTATTTCTTTTCTATCATTATTTCCTATGTCAATAATCTGCTTTTATTATTTCTAGTTGCTTTCTTCGTATATGATATGATGGATTTATTCCTAAGTTTTTGAGATTTGAATCTTAGTTCCTGAGTATTGATCTTTTCTGATCTAATACTTAACTCATTGGTTTCTGAGTGTTCTTTTAGCTGCACCCCACAGATTTTGAAATAGAGAGCTTTACCAAACAATTTTAAATTATTTTAAGTTTACATCATGATTTTTTTACTTTGGTTCATGAATTGTGGTGGATTTGGTAAATTAGCATTCATTGTCTATTCCAAATCCCTCTACATGCTAAAAAAGTATTTCAGAGTCTGGAACGTTAAAAAATTCATCTGTCAGACTCCCTTGCAGCTAGCTACAGTTCTGTGAAATAGGTTCTTCTACCAGTTATGCTTTACATTATTTGAAAGATAGAAAGCAAACGTCACCTTTCTGCTGAAGCAAGGTCATGGTATGTTTATTTTTACTTCAGCAGCTGACATTGGGTATCTTCCTCAATCATTCTCCACCTTATTCACTGAAGCAAGGTCTCTCAGTTGAGTTTACTAATCAGCCATCTATCTGGACAGCTTGTCCCCAGGGAGGGACAGTATGTCTCCGGCTCCCCAAAGGCAGGGTTATGGGCTTTCACCTGGGTTCCAGGGATCCAGTCTCTGGCCCTCCCCCGTGTGTCACAAGCGCTCTGCCCTCTGAGCCCTCTTCCTAACCCCTGCCCCTGATTTCTGTCTGCTTCTGTCACTTAAAGTGATGTATTAAAGAGCTGAGCTAGTTGGGCTAGAGAGATGGTTCAGCAATTAAGAGCACTGGCTGCTCTTGCAAAGGCCCAAGGTTGGGTTCCCAGCACCCACACACAGGTTCACAACTGTCTGTAACTCCAGTTCTAGGGAATCTGACATACCCTCTGGCCTCTAGGGCATCAGGCATGCGTACAGTGCGCACACATATATACACGCAAAACACTCACACACATAAAACTAAAATAAAACCTTCTTTTAAAAGTTGTACTGTCGCCAGGCGTGGTGGCGCACGCCTTTAATCCCAGCACTCGGGAGGCAGAGCCAGGCGGATCTCTGTGAGTTCGAGGCCAGCCTGGGCTACCAAGTGAGCTCCAGGAAAGGCGCAAAGCTACACAGCGAAACCCTGTCTCGAAAAAAAAAAAAAAAAAAAAAAAAAAAAAAAAAAAGTTGTACTGTCATGATGAATTTATCACTTCCTTCTAGAAATCTGACACTTTGTATAAATATTATAGTGCTGCAGTGTTAGGTGCAGGGTGGGGGTCTCTGCAGCCGTCACAGGCAGCAGAGTGATGACCGAGGCAGGCAGGAAGGCAGTTTGCAGCCATACAGCTCAGCAGCCGTGTTGGCTCAAACTTTGGGAGTCTGACCCCGGGGGTTTACTTTAGGCATGTTTAAGCACAGCACAATCTGGTGTAAACTATTCTTGTGATGATTTCTCAATCCCACGAACACAGCAAAACATACCAAAATCTCTTTCAGGAACAAAGTAAGCTAAATACCTACAGATCAGACTTGATTGATCAAAGCTAAGTTAATAGCACTGATAACTTGCTATTTTAATTATCTTGGTCCTATTTTGTATAGGTGTCACAACTATAGACCTGTTTGTGTCATTTTTTAAAAAAATATTTTCAAATGTTATGTGTGCCTGTGTTTATGTCTGTGTGTTGTGTGTATAAGCACACACAGAGGCCAGAAGAGGACATCAGGTTCCCTGGACCTAGAAGGCCATGAGCTACCAGGTATGAGTGTTGGGAACTGTGCCTGGATCCTCAGCAAGAGCAGCAGGTGCTCTTCACCACTGAGCCATCTCTCCAGCCCTCGTCACTGTTTTAAAGAGTACCAAGATGCATATTTAGAACAACACAGATCACCAGTACATTCATGTTTCTCCTTCTCTGGAAACTTCTCCTTTTTCTTGCAGTTCAGCTTTGAGCTTTTTCTGGCGATGATTTCTTAGTAAATTCAAATGTGATTCTTCTGAAAGGGCTTGCTTCCTTGTACTGAGAAAGACCCTATGAGTGCAGTTTTCAGATTTGAAAATAATTTTCTTTTAAAAAATTACAGTCATTTTGCCACTGTTTTCTGACTTTTATTTTGCTACCAAGAATCACTCTTCTCTGATTGCTATTCCTTGCTAGTGTGCCTGTTTTAAAGGTGTCCCTTTGGTCCAGGTGCCTGTGCTTCACTTATAATGTGTCCTGGTGAATTTCTTGTAACATCAATGTCGTCTTCCTGCACCCTGTTCCTTTTGACAGGCCAGGCCAGGTCTTGGCTGTCATCTCTTTACACGTTGGCACCGCCTCCTGTCAGACTCGCCCCTCTCCCCTCTATATCTCACCCCCGCCCCCATCTTGTGCCTGTATCCTTCTGATCTGCATTATGAATAATTTCTCTACTTTCTAGCTCACTCGTTCTCTCTGCAGCAGCATCTAAAATACGGCATTTGCTCCATCACTGGGACTGTTACTTCCAGTTACGACTTTTCTATTACCAGGGATTCTATTCCTTTATAAAATTTGCTTGGTTGTTCCTTAGAGTCCCCTTCCCATTCTCACTTTAAAGTTTTTGTCGGGGTACATTAAATGTGGCTATTTTATAATTTGCATCTGGTGATCTAACGTTTTTAAGTCTGCTCCTGACTTTTTCTTGCTTCTTTCCTGACATTTTGGTGTGTGTTTGTTACTAAAACAGGATCACACTATGTAGTGAACTGGCCCGGAACTTGCTATGTAAGTCAGGCTGGCTGGGAAGTAGAGGCAATCCTCCTGCCTCCACCTCTTGAGTGGTGGGGTTACAAGAGTGCCTAGCTTCCTATTTCCGACTGTTTTTCAGTTGCATGTCACCTACCCCTTCCTTCTCCTCTGAATTCTGACCTTGCTCTGCTCGCTTGCTTAGCAGTAAGTAGTTCCCTAGAGGAGGTCTCGGGAGCTGCCTCAGAGCTGTGTGCTCCTGCAGAGTTTCAGGTCTGCTGCTATTCCCCTTGGGGCCCGATCAGCCAGAACTGTTCTAAATTTACCCCTGTTTCAGAGTTGCTGTTGTCTTTTAATCATACAATATATAAAAATTGGGATCTGCACTCTAAGAAAGCAAGTTTCTCATTTAAATTGTCAATGTATTTTGAACAATTTTCTCCCATCCAGTGTTAAAATAGAAATAGCGAGTCTCCTTTCTGTCCTTCAGTGTACCAGGGTTATCTGTGCACACCCCTACACTCAGATCATGGCCTGGACTCCCACCCTGGTGCAGAAGGTTCTCCTCATGCATACCCTGCCTCCGGCATGCTCTAGCTGGCCCTGGGTTCTATTCTGCCATCCTCTCTACTACCAACACTGCCCTGAAAGTGCACAGCCCTCTCTCCAGCCTCAGCGTTCACTGGGCAGCGCCTCATGAGACAGATGCCTCTCCCTCCTCATGTCTTGACCACTGTGGACTTCCTTTGGGGAGGCTCATACATTTCTTAAAACTCTTGGTTTAACTGACATTTTAAATTTTGTTCTTACAACCAGGAGACTGGTCCTACTGGCCACCAAATCCGACAATCCAAGTTTGATTCCCAAAACACATAGTGAAGGGAAGGATCAACCCTAAAAGTTGTCCTCTGACCTGTACATGCAGCTGTGATACGCATGTGTTCAACCCTGCCCCCAACAAACAAATAAATGAACAGAGAAGCAATTTATGATGTCTAACTCACTATATGGCCCGAAACAATTATCTCACCACACAAAGGGAGCTCACCAGGGCTGCAGGCCTCTGCCTCAGTGTCCCACAAGTGGCCAGTGACTGAAAAGGTGCTGAGTCAGTGTTTCTGGGCCAGGTTTCATTCTGCAAGATCTTGAAGGAAAGCCTGCTAGGGACTCATGACTAGCAGGTAAATAAGGATTGTGCAAGACCCTAGAATTACCTTCCTCTGCAGAATGGCTGGTATGAGAAGCATCTCCTCACACACTGTGGTGATAACTGAACAGGGTTTGTTACCTCAGAGCAGCACCATCTTGCAATGACCAATGGAGTTAGTGGGCCTCAATATAGAGAATCAGTGGCAGCTAACATCTCTCTCTGTCTCCATCTCCCTCTCTAACACACACACACACACACACACACACACACACACACACACACACACACACATCCAGACTGTGGGTCAAGGGACTCGGGTTCTTCTGCTGGCAAAGATGGCAAGAGGCGAGGATCTCTAGCTAAAATCCTTGACAGCACACATGTCAAACAATTTCCCAGAGAAGGGACGCTGCTCGAGTGCAGTGTCAAGAGTGAGGCTTAGATGGCCAACCAGAAAGAGATGCAGGGAGGCACTGTGATGGCGGACGGTGGTTCCTGACAGGGAGGGGCAGCCGGACCCGCTGTCCTCACCGACACTCACTAAGCTATGCTTTGTGTGGTTTTCTATCTTTGGTTCCTTTTCACAGGGAAAGGGCTTTTTTAATGTGGGGTACAGAGAGGCTTGCTCTAAAATACCACCTCACTGCTCA
Organism: Peromyscus leucopus; assembly: GCF_004664715.2. Lineage (NCBI taxonomy): Eukaryota > Metazoa > Chordata > Mammalia > Rodentia > Cricetidae > Peromyscus > Peromyscus leucopus. Next base: position 2,014,430 of record NC_051075.1, read on the forward strand.
GTCATTTTTTAACCCAGCTCCACACGAAGGTGTCAGTATGCCTTAAAATTAGACTCTAAGAAATGCAAGGAGCGCTGACAACGTCTATGTCAACGTGCAGGTGTGGACATAGGCAGGTGTCTGTGGAACTGAAGACACTCTGTTCTTGCCTCGACCTAGTCCCTGCTGGCTCCCAGATGGAATAGTTACACTTCATCCTGGCATGGGAGACCTTCCCTGCTCCGTGTCTGAGCTCTCCCTCCCCCATGCTCTATCCACACCCAGGATATTTTGATGTTTCATTTTGTAATCATGTCCCTTTTGCTGGGTCACTGATAACTGAGAATATCTAACTCGTTGTATGTGCCCCTTAAGTATGAGCACAAGGCGTCGCACAAAACAGTCGTCAGCAAGCACTTGTCTTGCAGTGTAAAGCGCTCACTGTCTTTTCTTTCTCAGCTGATAATTAAGTTAAAAGGCAGCCGTCACCACTAGCTGCTCTTGACAGTCTTGCTGCTCATTCTGTTAATACAAAATGATTTTACTTCGTATTCAGTTATAAGTCACAAAGTCTGTAACTTGCTTGCAGCTTCTGTCTGTTACAGACAGTAAAACATGATTAGCGCTGGTTGGCTGGCAGCAATGTCCCAACAGAGGGCAGTAGAGAGCCGGGGGGCAGGCAGCACCCCTCTGCTGGGTGTTTGCTTTGGAGCTCTGAGAACCAAGTCTGGGGCTAGGAACGGCAGGAAGTCTCCGACTTCAAAACAGGCAATTTCCGGAATTAGAAAATGAGCAACTCACCTGGAGCCTGCAGATCTCAGAGTGAGCAGGGTCCTAACGGTCCGCTCTGGTGGGATGGGGTGGTGGGGATGGGGATGGGGTGGCGGGGATGGGGTGGCGGGGATGGGGTGTTGGGGTGGTGGGGATGGGGTGGTGGGGATGGGGTGGTGGGGATGGGGTGGCGGGGTTGGGGTGGTGGGGATGGGGTGGTGGGGATGGGGTGGGGATGGGGAGGTGGGGATGGGGTGGTGGGGATGGGGTGGTGGGGATGGGGTGGTGGGGTGGGGTGGTGGGGATGGGGTGATGGGATGGGGTGGTGGGGATGGGGTGGTGGGATGGGGAGGTGGGGATGGGGTGGTGGGGATGGGGTGGTGGGGATGGGGTGGTGGGGATGGGGTGGTGGGGTGGGGTGGTGGGGATGGGGTGGTGGGGTGGGGTGGTGGGGATGGGGTGATGGGATGGGGTGGTGGGGATGGGGTGGTGGGATGGGGAGGTGGGGATGGGTGGTGGGGATGGGGTGGTGGGGATGGGGTGGTGGGATGGGGGAGGTGGGGATGGGTGGTGGGGATGGGGTGGTGGGGATGGGGTGGTGGGATGCGGTGGTGGGGATGGGGTGGCGGGATGGGTGGCGGGGATGGGGTGGCGGGGATGGGGTGGCGGGGTTGGGGTGGTGGGGATGGGGTGGTGGGGCTTGGGTGCGGCGCCTGTCTCTTTTTGTTTTCTGTGAAGCGGTGTTTCGCCTGACTCGGAACTTCCTTCTGTAAAGCGATCTTTCTGCTGAATACTAAGTTCGCAGAATTCTTCTTCAGGGCATCTTCCCTTCTGTCCTACAGGGTGGCCCTCGCTGACTGTTCCCAACCGTGAAGCGCCCTGCCTCACCTCAGTCCAGCCAGACCTTTGCTGCTCACTCGCTTTTTAAAGAGGCCCACAGAACCAGCAGAGTGGACCCCAGACTTTCGCGGGCTCTAAGCATGAAGGAAGTCTGGCCTTTAGGGGTGTCTACGCATCACTCTCTGGGATCTTCCTGCCACTGGGGGTGCTAAAAATCCAGCTGGAGCCCATCTGTGACGCGGTGAGTGTCAAAAGAATGCCAGCAGGCCCAACCACGTGGACAGAGGAGGGAACGCAGACCGAAGAGGAGCTGTCTGCTTTTGTCGGAGATTTCTACAGACCATTTATCTGTCCAGAGACAGCTGGCACTGTG